>NC_062214.1:47072240-47375271 GCF_902686445.1 Sciurus carolinensis
AATCTGAGAGATCAAGTATTACAACAAAAGAGCTGACAATAAATATGGCACCAGAAAATACAGAGGGGAGTGTGGGGAGGGTAAGCCAGTTGCTATGGTGCACACCTGTAATCCCAGCAACTTGGGAGGTTGGGGTAGGAGGACTGTAAGATTGAGGCCAGCCTCAGCAATTTAGCAAGGTCCTAAGCAACTTCATCAAACTGTCTTAAAATTAAAAATTAAAAAGGGGGTCTGGGGTTGTGGCTCAGTGGTAGAGCACCTGCCTATTATGTGTGAGGCACTGGGTTCAATTTTCAGCACCACACATAAATAAATGAATAAAGGTCTGCCAGCATCTAAAAAATGTATATTAAAAAATTAAAAGGACTGGGGATGTGGCTTAGTGATAACCCCAGCTGCATTCAAACCCAGTACCAAAAAGAAGAAAAAAAAGAGAGAGAGAGAGAGAGAGAGAGAGAGAGAGAGAGAGAGAGAAGGTAGAGGAGAAGGAAGAGGAAGTAAGGGAAGAATTCATTTTTGATAAACCCTGGGTTTGAGGTAAAAATAGAATTCTAAGTAAGAATATCTGGCATGCTGCTGAAAAGGTAAAACTAAAAATCTTAGGGCAGGGGAAAGTTAGAAATGCTGATGGCAATGGTTATAAGGAGAGGAGATGAAGTTTCTCAGATGAAAGAGTCAAAAGAAGGAAGAGAAAGGTGAACCCTGGACCTATGGAGTTTCTCCCATGATGATATTCAGAGGTTCATCAGTTGGTTAAGGATGCAGTTGTAACACCAGAAGAAAATCAGGAGCTGTGTCATCCCAGGTAGCTCAGGGAAAAGAGAGCATCAAGAAGAAAAGACTGATCAATGGTGTCCACTACTGCCAAGGTACACATGATAGAGAGATGGCTTTTGAGTTTGTGAATCAGAGGTCAAATTTTGCAAGTGCCCTTTTAGTAAATAAAATAGCAGGGAGTGGGCAAGAGCATCCAAGCAGTAGCAAGACAGTAGCAGCCTCATACAGAAGACTTGTTCAACCAGATTGGCCATCACCACCAGGAGGGAAGTGGAGGAAGCCTAGGAGAAGAGTGTATGACTGCAGCAGACAGGAAGGTGGTCACTACAGACTCCATTCTCTCTCTGATATTCAACTGCTGAGGGATGTGAAACAAATATGTTCATGAATATGAGCTGACATTTTTTCACTTTTCATTTTGGAAATCTTCAAACATATTAGAATAGTGTATCACATTGCTCAATTCCAACCCATGGCCAATCTTGATTTGCTTCTATTGCATCCACTTTGCTCACCAACTGGTTTGTTGGCAAGTTCAGTCCAAATATTAAATCAATCACTTCTTCCTGGAATAATTCCTTGAATGCTTCCATAAAAATTACAGACTTTTGTAAATTATAGCTATATACCATTACTACTTCTAAAAAGTAAATAGTAGTTCCTGAATTGCCCCTAAGTGTTTAAATTTCTCCAATTATCTCATATCATTTGGTGGGAAGGGGGAGCTGTTTAATCACAGTCAAAATTCAAGCAAGAGTCATACGCAGAAAATCAAAGGTTGAATGTTTTTTTTTTCTCATATGCTAGAGCAAAATGAGTGGGGAGAAAGAGGGGGATCATATATTATAAAAATGTAGGGAAGATCTGCAAAGTAGGAGACCAAGAGAGAGAGAGAGAATAGGTATGGGAAAGGGGAGGAAATGCAGAATGAATTTTAAAAAATCATGCCATGTGTATACATAAATATACCGCAGTGAATTCCACCTTTATGCATGAAGGATTTTGTCAGAATTAACCCTTATGTATAACTATAATGCATTAATAAAAAGGAGGGGAATATTCAGACAAGGCCTGCACATGGAATTGGCCAACATGTACCTCTGTCTTTCCACATCTATAAATTCTTCCTCTTTTTGAGGGGGAATTGAGGATTGAACCCAGGGCAGTTTACCACTGAATTACATCCTCATCCCCAGCCCTTATTTATTTATTTTTGAGACAGGATCTCAATAAATTGCTTAGTGCCTTGTTAATTTGCTGAGGTTGGCCTCAAAATTATAATCCTCCTGCCTCAGTCTCTGATGTTGCTGGGATTACAGCATGCACGACATGGCCAGGCCCCTTCTTTCTTTTTCATCTTGATGCTTATCTGTTGAAAAAACAAGGTAATGTGTCCTGTAGAGTTTCCGGCAATGGATTGTGTTGGAGGTATGCACAGGAGATCATTAGCAGGTCCTTCCACTGCTGTATTTTTTAAAATTTTTTTTAGTTGCTGATGGACCTTTATTTTATTTACTTATTTATATGTGGTGCTGAGAATCCAACCCAGTGCCTCACACATACTAGGCAATACTAGTATGTACATACAGAGCACATACTAGTGCTCTGCCACTGAGTCACAACCCCAGTCCACACCCCTGTATTTCTTGTCAGCTGGAAGTTAAATCTTGAAGTTTCCTGTGCTTCAAGTCTCTCTCTCTCTTTTTTTTTTTTTTTGTCAAAAAAAGTTTATTTCCTAATGAATCACATCAGTAAGCACAATGTCATTTTGCAATGTTCATATTGATGCCTCTGGGCCATCATGCAAGCCCATCCCTGCTAAATTTCCAATACTTTTCACAATGTTGACAGGAAAATGCAATTGTATCTTCTTACAGAAAATGCTTTTTATTTTTTGGATCTGAGGATCAAATCTACTCAGCCATATCTCCAGTATCTAATCTATTTTGATGAACAGAAAATTCAATATTCTATATACACTAAAGACATACATAAAACCAACATTTCTTAAATATAAAAATTATGTCTGGGTATGGTGGCTCATACCTATAATCCCATCTATTAGGGAGGCTGAGGCAGGAGGTCCACAAGCTCCAGGCCAGCCTCAGCAACATAACAAGATCCTTCCTCAAAAAAAAAAAAAAAAAAAAAAAAAAAAAAAAGAAATTTATATGATCATTTCCATTTCTATGAACAAATATGGTGATTTTTCTAACATGAAATCAATGTTCAGAATGTGCTCTGTCACTGATATTGGAATAATAGGTATAGAATATCTTATAAAAATAGAGGTATGGAATGATAATTGGAGGGGACACTGTCACAAATTGCTCCTTCCTGTGGACATTAACAGACACCTTCTGTAACCAACACCTGCTCACAATGCAGGCAAGGCTAGAAGCTGATCTTGGAGGTTGCTGACAATGACCGCTGTAGAGATTTCCCATGCCATTAAGGCCTGTAGGGCGCTACCATCAGAGAGAATGGAGAACTAGTGAGGAACATGGTATAACAAAAAAAAAAAAAAAAAAAAAAAAGAAATCTAAAAAATCTAAAGGGATCACTAAATAATTTTAAAAAGGCAGAGTTGAGATATCACCAATACCTTGACTGACTGATTCTCAAGTAACCTAAGAATGTAAATTCCAAATTTCATAAGAACATGAAGCATACTTGTATTATACTGACCTCATGCATAACTATCATGCTCAGAAAACTCCAGAAATTTCCCTAAGAATTAGAATCAACCCCCCTCATCTCTATGCACTTCTTAGACTACTGTTCATATAACAAATATATCCATTTTCTACAGAAATTCTATGAAGCAAAGTCATGAACCAAACAGCTTTTTAAAGGAATGAATTGTCAGCTCCCTATTTGTTAGGGAAAAAATACCCAAAGGCATCAGTCTCTGCAAAAATAAATAAGTTATATAAATACTCTGGGGTTAGAGGGAGATACAGAGAATTCTGTAGGCTAAAGTAAAAATTGTGTGATTTAGCACATGACAGAGCTCAGGGGTGGGGAGTTTGAGGATTCATTGAAAAAAAAAAAAAAGACAGGAAGATCAAGATCTCCAGGATCCCCATCCACAGGTGGAAGGAGGAAGAAGGCAAGCAAAATGGTAAAATCTAGAAGGAAAGTCTAAGAGAAATGACCCAACCAAATCCTGAAACTAACCCCCAAAATTCTTGTTGAAAGAAATACAGTAGAACCAAGGATCCAGATCTCAGGATTTCTGTTTAGGATTTCAATAGACACCACTCCCTGATCCCCCTAAACCTAGTTATCAGCAGACAGTCCCAGACCAAACCAAAATCTACATGTCAATCTGTTCCTACCCATTTCTGAGCAGGGCAAAGTTCTGCCAATCCCAGTTGCCACCCTGAAAGTTCCAACCACCAATGTTGGCATTTGACAAGGGCCAGCCCACAAGGGTGTGAAGAATTAGGGCTCAATTGGAATAACTGAGCCAGGAAGCTGGCTTGGTCAGAGCCTCTCCCAGATAAGTGGGAGCCCTTTCAGAGGTCAGACTGCTGTTGAAAAGCAGCCGACTCTGTCCAGGAGGGTTTTGGCACAGAAAAGGTCAGTATTTCCTTTGACTAGGGAATGCTTTAAATTTGATAAGAAAAACTTAATCATTTCTGCCCTGTTTAAGAGGAAATCATGGAAAGTTTCTGGGCCAAGTTATATGGCAAAAGATCTCGGTGCTTGAAAGGAAATAAGCTTTGTGCCAAACAAGGTGGCGTTTGCAATGCAGAGACAGGAAGGTAGAAAAGAGGGTAAGGTGTGCTGAACTGGAGCCACAGGTGAGCAGATTGGGATCCCAGCACCTGCTTTTGATGGTCCTTGAGCCTCACTTGAGACAAATTCTTAAGATAATCATAAAAATCCATAGCAACTGTGCTGTGTTGGGATTTGCGGTGAGATTCCAAATCAAGAGTCAGAGCAGGAGAAACAGGTTTCCTTCACAGGCAGGCAGAGGAATGTGAGCACTTCTCCGTCTATTTCAAGAGCTATCTACTGACTGCTCCTTGGTTTTGCTCACACCCTGTTTTCTGTCCCATGTTTCTACAATAAGAAATTAGTCCATCCAGTCATGGTGGCACATACCTGTAATCCCAGCAACTTGGGAGACTAAGGCAGAAAGATAACATGTTGGAGCCCAGTTTTGGCAAGACCCTATCTCAAAATAAAAAAATAATAAAATAAAAATAAAAGGACTTGGAATGTAGTTTAGTGGTAGAGCACCTCTGGGTTCAGTCCCTAGTACCATTAAAAGGAGGCGGAAAAGGAGAAGGAGAAGGAGGAGGAGAAAGAGGAGGAGGAGAGAAATGAGTCCAGAACACATCACCAGCATCATCCATTTCTAGAACACTTTTGAGAAGCAAACCTTCCTTCACAATGGTCTGTACAATTGTTTTGTTTTATCCTCAGAGAGAGGAAGAGAGAGAGAGAAACAGAGACTGAAACCAAAAGAAATGAATTAGAATTTCTAAACTTTTCACTCACATTCAGGGCAGTAAGGATCAGTCTATCAGCTCAAGAAAGAATGAGATGCTTTAGAGGGTTCATGACAAACCATTTCAGAGGCATGAGTGTTAAGTAGGAGTTTGGGAACACCAGGGATTCAGGGTATAAAAAAGATGCTGCTGGAGGACAAGACAGGAAGAGAAGTCATGTCCCTCTTTATGGTAAGTCCCATAACCATGACAACTCTGGCCACTGAGGACTCATCACCATGACACAGGTGATATTTTAAAATGACCAATGAAGGTAAATTGGACAATGTTCTAATCAGGTATCATAAGATAACCAATGGGGGCAAATGGAGAAAAGTCTTTAATCAGGTCCTTACAGGGACAAGAACACCTCACAGCTCAGCATATGAGACATTAATTTCTAGATATGGGGGCTTGAGCCTCTCTTGCTCAGCCCACTCAGCTCTACCTTATAGAGCACTACTTCCACCTTCACCTTCAATAAATCTATACTTTGCTTGTTACTTGTGTGTATCCTGCTCAATTCTTTGTTTGAGACACCAAGGACCTGGTCCCCAACTGGACACCCTAATGATATTATGAGGTCTCTGGAACCATGGTGAGAGTAATAAACTGAAGGAAATGGTCAGATGACTCCAATTCCACCTTACCAGACCATTCTGAGCCACATGGAGGTATATATACAGAGGCCAGCATGAAATGGGAAGGTGGTGTGGGGATTCTTGGCAGGTGATCTTAGGAAGCAGAAGTGAGTCCTTAAGGAAGATGAGGTGGGGAAGGAAGAAATGGAAAATCAACAAAACATCTCTGGGCTGCTCACTGCCAGGGCAACAGGCTCCAATCTACTGGAATCACATGCAGAGTGGAGTGGAATAGTTATTGGAATTGTCCCCACAGGAGCCTGGACAAAGGGAAGTTTATACTTCATTCCTTAAGGTTAAGTCTTGGCATGAGCAGCTAAATCAACATTCTCTGTCAATTTCAAGTGATTCAGAGTTGAGGAGATTTTGCACAGGTGAGGGGAAGAGGATGTGAGCTTAGGCACAGGAGAAATACATGTCACCAAACTGGGAGGTCCCCAGAGTCATCACCCAACACATGTTTTTTCTTTCTTAAAAGTAAAAATACCCATTCTGAAAGATACTCTGACTTTCCAAGTCCTTCTCCTCTCCCTATAATCTCCATTCCCCAATCCTTCTCTCTGATGTTCCTGGTGGAGTAATTGAGTAGAAAAGAGGACAAGTCTACCCTCAGAGCCTTGTCCTCTGAGGTGTCTCCACACAGGTCCCCAAATATGCCCATTCTTCTCTCACCTCTGACTTCTGAAGTCAAAGCAGCTGACTTTTTTTTTTTTTTTTTTTTAAGATACAAAGAGTCACGTGGATTCACTCTTTTCTGAATGCTGTCCTTGTGGTTAGGATGAACATGAATGCATTTCAGTTCCTTTTCTCTAACTTCAGAGGGATGGACATTTTCAAATGTCCCTTATCTTTATCCTGTTTGTAAGAAGGGAGTTTGAGATGTGGATTGTCCTCAGGTAATGCACCTGAAGTGGAGCCTCCCCAAAGTATCACTAATGTGACCCCCAAAGGACCACATATAAAGGGTCCCGGAGAAAAAATAAAGCTTCCCTAAGCAGCAGCATCCCCTGCAGGACTGAGTTAGAGAGACAAGGACATTGCCTGGGAACTGAAGCCCGCTGGCCTTGAAGGACCTGCCTGTGTAACTTTAGAAATGTGACTAAAGCTCCTTTGGGTCAGTTTATTTGAGTTTAAGACACATTTCCCAGATGTGAAAATCTCTTGTTTTCCCCCTAACTTAAAGTGGGTGATCATTAATAATACTTTTAGAAGCATTTTCAGGACACTGTACACTTAAAACACTTTTCCCCCAAAAGAGGTTTTGGCCCTTTCTTCTGAACCAATTTGGAAAACACACTTCATCCTCAAATTTCTTTCCACAGAAGATATTAAATCATTAATGTGATTCAGAGAAGTCAGCATCATACAATCCAGAGACTTGAGTTTTCCTTACCTTTTCTATTCTTTTGCCAACAGTAAAGTCTGGAGGCCCTAGAAAATGTTGCCAAAGTGTCACTTGGTTTTTCTTCCACAGCAGTGACAGAATAAATTGCTATTTTGTTTGGTTTTGTTTCCCATATACAAAACCTCCCAGGCCCTGAAACGCAGGCTGCTGGCATTTTAATTAATGTTAATGCCTGAACTGACCCCACCCCCACCCTGCCCCCAATGACTTTGAGTAAGGGAAATAAATTGGCAAACCCAGACAAAGCCATGTGTGAGTGTGGGTTCCCCGTCAAGCTAACCCCTCAGGATGGCAGGCCAGACTCCCTAACCAGCCCTGCCCCCCTTCTTCCACTCCCCGGCAATGTGGAATTTTTCAGTTCAAATAGGAATCCGTTGGGGGCTGGGAGGATTTCTCCTCTTAATAAAATAAATACTTCTGGAGCCTCTGAATCAGCTTATTCTCCTCTTTCCAATTACAAGGAGCATTTTTATTCCGAGATCAATAGTACCAGAATGTATCCAACCATAACTTTGCAACAACAAAAACAGATACATGGTAAATGTTTTCAAATACCCAGGCCTGGCCTTGAAATCAACTGATATTTACAACTACATGCATAGTCCTCTATTGGGTCAAATCATAGTCACCCTTTCCCTCCAGAGATAATATGTTTCTCTTTTTCTTTTCCAGTAAATTTCTATCCCACCCCCCCACCAACCTTCAGGGCTTAAGCATTTTATCCAGTTTAAACGATGGGGATTTAAATTGCTATTTTAGTGGAAGAGGCTTGATTAAAACCTATGTCCTCATCAAATTATTGGACAGTGGTTCTTGGACTCTGTTTACATTAGTGTCAACCTTAATTTAAATTCTGCATAACTATATTTGCTTCGCTAAATGCATTCACCAGGAACACACCACAAATTACTTTGCATTATGAGCAGAGTCTCTTTGTCTATTGCAAAGTGTTTTGAAATTAGCACCATAAGTAACTAGCTGTAAGTGTCACTCGATCTCCTTAATGCCTCATTAATCAAACTCCCTGGCAGCTGGTGTGATGTCCAAGCCCCTTACATATAAGATCAGTATCACTTGCTCCTTGCATTTGACCAGTCTTTTAAACTTGATTCATTATTTGTGCATTTGCCCTCCCCTATAGCATTGCTCCTCCCTCAGAGGCCTTCCAACACGTGCAGCTTTGTATGGATACTGGTTGCATGTGTATTCTTTGCAGAAATTGGAACTAAAAATCAACCAATTTCCCATCTTGTGAAAAGCCAAAATTTCAAGAGGGAGAAAGTCCTTTAATGGAACTAGAGTCTCACCAACCAGGTTATGTCTGAGTTAGCCACAATGATTCAACATGATTTTCAGATTCATCTAAAATTGCTACACTGGAAAATTTCCCTGGACTGTTTTGTTTTGTTTTAATGTCAAGAACTAGAGAGAGAAAAGAAATATATTCACCTAGGTCAACCACAAATTCCACATTCACCTTAGTTCTCATAAAGATGGAATGTATTTAATTTAAGCATCTAATCAAAGAAATTATATGTGAGTTCCTTTATAGCATGATATGAATCATCTTGTACAAAATACAAAATTTTAACTGTATGTGTGAAAAGAAAAGCAGAACAACTTGTACTTAATAACTTTATTACAGACCTAATAGGAAGAAAGGTCATCATTCATATATATGTATATATATATCATTCATATATATATATATATCAAAAGATGATATATTTTATAGAGTCTTTTCCTATTTCTTTCCTTTCCTTCTTTTCTTTCTTTCTTTCTTTCTTTGGTCGTTTCTTGGTACCATTAAACATTTGCAAATGTCTAAATAGATTCATCCTCTATATTCCCCTCTCCCTGCATCTCAAACAGGTTTGAACGCCTATATTTCTACACATACACACCCTTTTAACCAAATGTAATACTCACTGGCATTGAAATTACTTAGCAGTTTTGCTGGAAAATGGCTTTATGGCTATTTTAGATGCAACCTTAAGTTTGGTGTGAGCATGTTGTAGGTATCTCGGTGGCTGAGGGGGGCACGCGCCGGGCCCCTCCTGCGACCTGCGCAGAGCTCGCCCCAACAGTGCGCAGAGATGAACAGGTGCCCTCAGTGGCGGCACGTGAGGTCGGCTCTTCGCAGAGCAGCGACTCAATGGGAGGCCTTTGGCTTCCTGGCCTCTCCTTCTGACCACCCAGCAGGAAAAATACACCGAAGCTTTCCTCCCCACTCCACCACCAGTTTTGTCAGTGAGAAACACACACACATACACACAGAGCATTGAAACTTTTTATTTCCCGCGGGTGGGCTTTTAGCCTGTGAATATTTAATGCAATCATAGTAAACCATTAATTTTCTTTGGTGTTAAACTTTTTGCCTTTTCACCTTATAAAACCATTCAGGCTAAATCAACCTTATTACCATAGAATTAAGCATTGTATCCTGGCTTCCAAAACCAACACCAGGGGCAAAATCCTCTGAGTCGGAAACACACATCCAGCAGTGCAAACCTGTGTTCGATTTTGACTTTAAAATCAACTTAATGTAAACCGCACTTTGTTTTTATATTATTATTATGTCTACTTTTTCTTATGGTATTTAAAATAAGCTCTGGTTTTAAAAGAGCAAATGTGAAAGAACATTTGATTATTTTTAAGATGGCATTTACTCTGATCCTAAGTGTAATTTATGGCAATTACAAAAGCACACTTTATGTCTCATCTCTAGCTCATCCTGTTCTTAACTCTCTGTAGCAACCTCTATTCATTAGGATTCTGAACAAAATAAATGTGGAAAGAGAAGTCCAAAGTGATTTTCAGAAGTGGCAAATCACAATTTTGAATAGTTTTTAAATCAACTGTACCAAACTTTTCCTTCTTTGCAGCAGCACAGAGGGATGATGATTTAAACCAAAAACTCTGCCTCAACCTAACCCCTTCCTGGCACTTCATAAACACTTCCTCTCCCCTCTTCCCCAAAAGGCAGCATTTTGACCTGACAACCAGCACAAGTCACTGAAACCTTCGGTATAAACACTCCACAAAGATCCCATCTGATCAAGCTTGGATTTAAGAAAGAAAAAGAGGCAGGGAAAAGCATGAATCAGACATAGGCAATGTGTGAATCCTGTGTCTCCCTCCTCCTCAGTTCTCCATTCTCTCCCTCACCCCCTCCCCCACCTTGTAAAATAAAAGAGCTGAGCACAACCTGGTACAGTAGAGGGACCCCGAGATTTAAGGGAATAAGTGCAGACTTACTTAGCTGCAATGCTGCAGCTGTGCTCTTATCTAGCAAAAGGAGACAGGGACAACAAAAGAACCCAAAGAAGGGACAGTGGATGCATGGGAAAACCACTACCCCAGCATTGTGGTGCCCTTCTGCTGAGCAAATAGTTCAAACTGTTCATTCTCATCTTCTATTCTCTCCCTGGTACATTGTTTGTGCCCTTGCATTTCATTCTGCTAGGAAGGTTGCTCGCTGGGCCTATAAGCAAACAGTCCAGAAAAGAGCTAGCCATCCTCCTCTCTTCCCCGGAGAACTAGCATTTTTATTTCGGCTCCAAGCTGTCAAAGACCTGGAGAGTTTATGTCAGTGTCCTGAATTAATTGCTTTAAGCTGGAGCAAGCTCCATGGGCTACCAAACGTCCAGAAGATGTTTATTAATAACGTTTCCTCCAAGAGTCTGGCTCCAAGCTGTCCCTTGGTGGTGGTCTTTATCTGATGCCACCCTCTCAGCTCTGGTCCCTTGGTGCCCAGGAGGGGGTTGCCACTTTCAAGCATCGTGACAAAATTTAGAATTGCCTGGGGTGAAAATAATATATACCTATGTAACAGGATAAGTGTGATGGATGCTTTTGTTCCCATCCAGAGAGGTTCAAGAGTTACAGAAAACCACAGGCACCACCCTGAAGTGGGTATCCGGAAAGCAATAAGCCACAAGGACATCCCTCTGTGAAGATCACTTAGCCAATATAATTAGCAAAAGGAGCAAAAGAAATCAGCTCCCATTGTGTTTCCTTCCCACCTCCTCCTCCAAAATAAAATTCAGTGAGACTGACTACATGATGCATTTTGAAGTTTTCCCAGTACAAAAAAAAAAAAAAAAAAAAGTGCCTCTTTAATAGAATGAAATAATAAACCAATTTATATACCGATATAAGGCCAGGATCGTGAGTGCCATTGTGTAATTTTCCACTTGACTTTTCATTATCTACCTGAACAAAATCAATCTATATGTATGGGATCAACATACAATTCCAGAGATAAAAGCTGAAAATAAATGCACTTTGCATATCCCTGAGATAAAAGACACAGTGCTTGGTGCTCCCTTTTCTTCTCCAGCAGATGCATTTATAAAATAAATTGTTGTGTCAAGAAAAGAGTCAGACATTGTGGTGTATCTTGAGTGTGACTCCTTTGCTGAAAATATCGATCCCACAAATGAACAGTGGTTAATAAGTACCCTGCAGACCGTATCAGGTCTTTTACTGTAGTTTACCCAAAGTGCAGCCGGGGTCAATGTTTCTTTCAACCAAACCTCCCCACCTCCAAAAAAAAGACATCCCCTGTTAACATGGATTTAAGGTTGAGGACTTCAAGGGCTTTCTGATTCCTCTCTAAAGAAACAAAGCACAATGAAAAATCACATTAGATTAGAAACCCCTATGAAGCAAATACCCAGTTTTTAAAGGATACTCAGCCTACGAAAGCGAATGAGAGATGATTCCATGCATTTGATGATTGACCTTTTTTTTTAACTTTTAATAGGTCAGGTTTTGTCCCTTTATTCCATTCTTGACCCTAGTAATTTAAATGCTACTAATAAAGGCAAAACTCTCCTCAGTAGCTGTGCCAGGGTCCACCTTGATTCTCTTCCTTGGTAAAACACAACCAACAGCATCCTATCTGTGTGACCCTCATGGACACATGCAGCATGTGGTTCCATGTCACCTAGTTTTTGGTGTGCCCTGCTGGGTTCAGGGGTCTTTGGGGGAAAGTTCACCTTCCCTACCCTCCTAGGGACTCTTCCATTCTTGTCACTATTCATATTTCTGAGAGGCAGGAATTAATTTCCAATGTACAGGCTAGCAAAGAAAGGTCCACAAGGTACAGATAGACATTTTCTGATCATTGAAAAATATTGATGTCTTAGATCACTCGGTCTTAGGTCAATGATTTCTTAAAATTCGCTGTGAAATTTAGTAACTTATGGGGAGGTTTAATGTCTATGTGGGCAACTTACCTGCCACAACTTCCCTATGACAACAGGACAAATCAACACTTTTGTATTTTAAGATTTTTCAGTTGACAAATCCTAGTGGATGTTAGTCTGTTGTTTTGGTCCAGTTATACAACTCTCGATTTTCATGTGCCCTATTTCCTTACCCTGAGAGCTCTGTACATGTACACAGCCTCCATGTGGAATTGGACTACTGCCTCTCTGTGAACAAGTCATACATTCCTCAGTTTATATGCATTAAAGGCTCTGAGGAAAGCATCCAGGAGCCATCTGACCACAGTCTTGTGGGCTTTGGGGGAAATTCTTGCCATGGTCAAATTTCAATATGGGGGAAGCATATGTGCTTTCAGTCACATGGGGCTCTTAGGAAAACAAATGTACAAATGTCCTTCCTCTAGCTCATCTTTTTGTCCCAGTAGCTATGAATAAGTAAATCTAGAAATAAGAATTCATATTAAGAAGAATGGCCCAATTGTAAGAATTTTGTTGGAAAAGAAACTACTTCAGGATGGAATCTTTGAAAAGTCCCTATATTCTTATAACAGAAATGATGTCTCCTACTTCTAAAGCATCTGGGCTTTATGAACTCAAGATCTGCTTTATCCATGGTTTAATTATTAATTAATTTAAAAATAAAATAACATATGAGCTTCATTCAACAGATAGAAAATCTTTAAGGAGTTTCATACCCACTCTCAATTTCCCTAAGGACAGAGAACATACTAGAATAGGGTATTTCCATTTCCACATTGAAATTCATTCATACTGGAAACTGTCATTGCTGAGTGACCCTATAACCATCTTCTTTGTCTGGGCCCGTTTCCCATGCATAAACAGAATCCTGACATCAGGTTGCAAAACAATATATGCTTATGAAAGAAACATTTACTAAACAGGAAAAACTGAGTTTCTTTTATTTTTTGAGGTGCTGGGGATCAAACCCAGGGCCTCATGTATACCAGGCAAGTCCTCTACCAATGAGCTACATCCCCATTTTCAGCCTTAAAACTGAGTTTCTTTGAAAGTTATAATTAGTGACCATGTCATAGTTGAGATATCTTGATGTCATTTCCCTGGGGGTAGGGGGAAATGGACAGTCAGAAGTCATGGATTTAGGTAGGTATCTATATTTGGATAAATACGAGACTTCACTATACTTCACTACTTATAGAATTAAAAAAAAATACATCATAATACTTAAAGGAAGAGAAAAAGAATACAAAACAATTCTGAAATGAAGGTAAAAATGTGCTCATATTGGACTCCATGACTGGTAAAAAGTAATGGACAAAGACAAGAGTCTCAGCTGTTTACATACTGCAGCCTGTTAGAACCTGGAAAATGGAAGAAATTATATGTGAATAAGTATAGACTGGTCTGATAATATATCTACCTAGGTATCATAAACTAATTTGTTTTCCTCTCAATAATGGCCTCCTTCCTCTCCCATGTGTGCACAGAGTTTAAAAATATAACTAAAGTACAGAACTCTCTTGATTTCCATCCATATCAAATACAGATAACTGATGAAATGTGGTTCTCTTGACAACACCACCCTAGGGTGCCCCTTCACACCAGGCTGGATGGAAATAAGATGTCCATTTTACAGATGAAGAACCAAAAGTTCCTGTCTGCCCTGTGGAGAGGTAGTTTACCCTTTTAAAAATGTCAAATGGGAATACTTTCCACAGATGGTTTGTATTGGAGATTAGCAGGTGGGGATGGGAATTGGGTGAAATATGGCCCTACATCAGAATCTCTTGAACACCCCCTGGAACCATCTACTGAAATTGGTGAAGGTAAAGTCCCTCTTTTGGATCTCTGAATCATCAACACAGATGCCCATTCAGGAGACAATGATTCTGGAAATGGAACCGAAGAAAGTATTACTCTGAAATAAAGATGCCATAAACTTTCCATAGTACTTAAAATGTCTCTAGATCAAAAGACCTGTTTTTTCGTTGTTGTTGTTGTTTTTTTTTTTTCAGGTGAAAATAACTGTAACTTATCTGTGGTGCCAGTTTGAAAAGCTAATGAAATCTTTACTTTGAAAGCATACTGTCACCAAGAATAAAAATTACTAGATAGTTTTCTATAGAATGCAAATAGAATAGACACGCTGTAAGTCTTAACATGCTACATCAAGTTGCCTATCATGCACAAGGTCCTGGGTTTAATATGTAGCATCACGAAAACAAAACAAAACAAACAAATAAAACAAAAACACTAAGTATCATTATTCAATTTCTTCTGCAATGTTACAGAGCACAAGAGCATGTAATACCAGGGAGGAAAACAGATTTCTTTTAAAGAAATATGAAACAGTTGCTCTATTATATAACTCAGATGAGAATTTTATAGCAATCTCCTTTAAAATAGCATTTAATATACGTCCTCTGATGAGTTGGCAATCATTCTGTTTCGCACACGTCTCCAGGCTGCCACAGCTGCAATTGTGTCAAATATGTTGATATAATGTGGGATTCATAAAAATTTAGTTAGATGTTCAAATGTACTTCATTTTATTTTTTGGAGATTCTATATTACAGAGATATGAATTCACAGGTGAACACAAAGAGAATACCCTTTTTAAGGGAATATTTCAGATTAAGCCTAGGTGTGTTTATTGAGAGTGCCATTTTAAAAGGAACTGTCCATTGCCTGCAGAAATCACTATGCATTGTCTCAAGCAGCACTTCCAAGTTCAAAAGAAGTTTCTGCAGCCCAGCACAGGAAGGAAAAAAAAAAAAAAGTTTTGCTTTCCCACTTCCTAACTCCACTTACATTTTAAAAATGATTAATAGTGAGTGTGGGTAAGCTGAGAGAGAAATCAGACTGATCTGTGAATTTAAGAAGTCAAAGAATATTGGTGTAAGTCCATTTTTCTCCTCTGGAACTAGAGAAAAAGTAAAAGAACAATAGGAAATAACACCAATAACACCAGGAGTTTTTTATACTTTGAAAAAAGAAAAGCATCCATCTTCAAGTCATTTGTAGAATGAAAATCTGCAATGCCTGCTTTCTTGGACACCCAAGGTAAATTCAGACAGCAAACACTAAGGTACAGTTTCTTTATGATTCTGAGTTTCTTTTTTCTTTTGAGTAAATGAAGAAAAGTCAACAAGAGGAGGGGACAGATTGTTAGATATTTTGTTTGACCTAACACAATGTAATTTCAGATTTAGGAAAGAAGACTAGGTTTCAAAATGTTAAATGTTCCTCTCCTAGATCAAAAGTCACTTCATGTCCAAAAATGCAGGCCTGAGCTGATGTGCATTTTATGCAGATTTTAGGTCAGGTAAGGAGAATTAGTGGAACTATAAGTCATGGCTTGAATGGAATTAAATAATATGTATGATTTTAGTATCCATTTTGAGCTCATTATGTTTACATTTTTTCCTATTTTTACCTGTGTTCTGCGGCTCTGTGTGCACATACAGATGGTTACATTCTCATACTGGGCACCCAGAGAAGGTCACATGCTTTGCATCAATGGCAATTAGTTCCCTTTTTAAAATGGAAAATGTCATTAAGTTCTTGAATAATTCAAGAGTAGAGGTCACAATACAGTGTCCCTTTTGGGGGTCTTTATGGTGCAAATGGCAAAACAAGGCGATCCTATCAGTAAGAGTAGATCTAAGGTTTACAATGTAGCTCTATTTAGTGTGACAGGAAAATTAAATTACACGAGGCACTCATTCATTGTCACCCGTTAACAGGCTTGGGAAAATTGTGGATCCCGGGGGGCAAATCACTGACAACATGCGAGGAGAATAAAAATATTTCATTTTAATAGGCTGCTGTTTCGTTTGCTTGATTTTGAAAATAACAAACATACACACGTTCAGCACAACTCTTCTTGGATATAGGGTCTTGAATTTCCCAAAACAACCACAACTTACAGTATCTCCCTAAGAGGTGAGCAGATTAACAGCTCTGGGGATCATGGATCTGTTTTCCCAGTCACAGTTGAGCTGGTTTGCATCCAGGGGGGTCCTGGAAAGGAAATATAAGGTAGATTTGAAATAAAAATTGGCTTCTACTAATTCCCATCCCGCCCCATCCAGCTTGGCTGGACAGGAATTGTGTTTCTGGAATAAGGGCTGCCACCCCCAGTCCTCCGCCTCCAATCCAGAAGAAGCAAGAGAAAGGACGGAATGACAAGGAAGACACCAATCGTCTTCCCTCCCCAGAGGACAAAAAGTTAGACCGCCCTCCACTAGCTCTGGCCCAAGACCAGGAGACTTGGGTTTGGGTAGGGTGAACGAGTGCAGAACTGGGGATGCGAAATGAAAATCCTCAGAGGTCACTAAATGAAACGAAAGTTTCCTGAATGCCACACCAGCACAGCCTAGTCACTGCTGAGGTCCCCTGAGTCTCCTACAGTCCCAGTTAGGGCTGGTGGGCGTGGCTGCATTGGTCTGACTCCCACTTAGCTGGGTCCCGCTCCCACCCTTGATCCAAAACTGTTGTACTCTTACCCTGCCAGTCGCCGCGCAGTGTCCTGGTTCTTTCCGAAAGTGGCCGATCTTGGTACCTGAAGGAGAAACCCAGATTGCTGATTTTTCCGGAGGCAGGAAGGAAATGGGGAGGGGCAGGAGAAAAATTAAGTCTGCACCACCACCACCGCGACGGGGTAAGCCCAGTCCTGTGCGGCTGGATGCCTCAGGTCGGTTTCCTGCACTCTAGAACTTGGGAAATGGCAAGAGTGACCGCCCGTCTTCCTCGTGCTTTTTAAGATTTTTTAAAGATTTTATTTTTCTCTAAGTAATATTTAGTTGACATTTCCCTTTTCAAACTCCTCTACAAAGCCCTATGGCAGACAGGTGGCCCTTGAGAGGACCAAGAAGCCCTAGATGAGGGCCCACCCAGGATTCTGTGATTAGTGCGTGTCGGCAGCCTGTTCTCGCAGAGGTGGAACAGTTCGACACACGCGCCGGGAGGTTTCGGGACTCCGCTGGAAGCTTTGCAGAACCAGCGGCCCGGCCCGCGCGCAGGTGGGCTCCAATTGTGCGGAAAGCGCCACCTTGACGGATCGGGCACCTGCAACCTGCAGGGAGTCAGAGCCCCCTCTGCGCACGTATTCCCAGAGCCCCAGCCAAGGCAAGGGCGGTTTTCCCGGAGAGCGCCTCTTTGGTAACTGCCACCCGCTCTTCCAAAGGTTTCCAGGTCACTCGCGGATAACTAAAGCAAGGCCGACAGCCAGCAACTTGGGGGTTCACCTCGGAATGAGAAAAGGGTGTGCCCCTCCATTTCTAAAGCAGACCTGACCTTAAGAACACTTTGGTAAAGGGAAGCATTTAATTTTTCAGAAAAAAAAATATATTCCAGTGCAATTTGTGTAAATGGCGAGTGATTTATGACTAAATCTAGATACATTTCCTAGACAGAAATACAGAACAATGTCATGCCTAGAGGGGGCCAGAGAACAGGGAGGGGACAATTTAGATGCTTTTCATTTTATAATGCTTCCATTTAAGCAAACACTTGGGGGCTCCAGGCCGCTGTAATTCCAAAGACAATTTTCTCTGGTTTTAATTTGATTTGCATTTTTTCAACTTTGATAATATTCAATTTCATGGCTGAATACACATGTAAACACCAGTTAAGTCGTAGTTTTCGCCCCTTGAACCAAACAGAATGTCTCTTGTCTCTGAGTGTCATGGGAGGTTAGACGCGATTCCTAAAAATATATGCAAGTTTCTCTTGAATTATGTTTCAAAATTTAAAGTGGCTTTGTCTGGATGAACTATTAAGCAGTACATCTAAACCACACTTAACTGGTCAACGTGTGGGGGACAACTGCACAAATATTGCACATTGTAAAAATGAAGGCATGGAAGAAAATAAATTCCTACCCAGCATGGAAGCGATTTTATTTAGAACTACTTTCTATACTGTATTAATAATTTTAAACATTCCAAAAATTATAAATAAATTCTCTACTCCCCAGAAATGTTTTGAATGTAGATTTCACCGCTAGAAGGACAAACACTGAGAAATACAAAGAAATATTTGCAAGGAAAGGTTTAATTAGCACCATTGAACTATTTGATCAAACAGGAAATTTATAGGCAAATATAAATTGAAATTTGGTAATTAGTTTTAGTCGTATCAAAACTGATGTTCAACAAAATAGCACTGACAATGACAATGATGTTGTGACCTGCTGCATAGCCACACCAAAAACTAATGCAAGTATATGCCAATCTTGATTGTTTCAATTCCTCAGGACATGCCATTGACTAGACATCGTGCAAAGAAATAGTTGAGATTCATCAAATGAGGAGAAAAAATTGGCACATAATGAATAAATTCAAATTCCATATGCTTAGTAATCCACTTACAAAATTATACTAGAAAAAGAAAGGAGAGAAGAAATGACACACTTTTGGGATCTGCCCACGGGTAGATTATAAAAAGTAGCAATCGAATTTCCAGAGCTATCCTTCATTTTGAAAATAAATGCATTTACCTATTCACTGTCCACTACTATGAACACACAATACTGCGGAAGTTATTTCTACCTTAAAACCTAAAAATTTACAAATTACAATGTTTATTTTATTTTTCTAAGGATTTTTAATATTAACTTGGACAAGATTAGGGATTTTTTAAAAAAATAAAAGATATTACAATTTGACATCTTGGAGAATTAGTTGTGTGAGACTTCAAAAAAAGATTTTGCTTGAGATCAACTGGTAATGAATTGTATTTTAAGTTGAAGTGATCTCATTTGAAAAATATCTTTCATCGTGTAAAAGGAGTGAGGACAAACAAGAAAAGAATTCCGTTTGAAATAGTACCAACTTTGAAAGAGAAAGCTAATTTTTAAAAAACACATTCATCGCAGGCTGGGTTCTAATACCTTCAGGATAATTGCTCTTTAACATTGACTTTTTAAAGAAATAATTGATGAATTTTAAATTGTCATTGTTCAGGATTTGTATTAAACTTTTATATTCTTTTGGATGGCTGGTAATTTTACTGTTTTATACAAATAGATGGCAGCGTGTGTGCGTTTGACAATCACTTATAGCGAACTTATTCCTACAGAGAGAGCTAAATGAAGGGGGTCTGATTATAACTAATGATCTATTCAGAGAATTGCAAACTGTGGGCGGTAGTGAACATCTTTTCCTTTTTCTATTAGTAATTGAGGAGTAAATGCAGGTCTCGTTAAGGATCTTAAATTTGATGATCAGAGAGTGAGTTTGCCATTTTAATTCACTCCCTGCCCCCTCCAAAAATCTGGAAGACCATGGTTGCTCTATCCAGAAGCAGCCTCAAGCTCTACAGACAGTTAGTGTGCCCCCACCCCCAACTTTGTTTCTCTGAGTCTGAGCTGCAACAGGCTTATCAAAGACCAACAGGGAACTCCAGAGGGCTTTGGGTGGGGGAAGGGAGGTGAGAGAGGAATGGCCCCAGGAAGTCCTAGTAAGTATTTTAGGCAGGTGTGAACTTTCAGAGGTTGCAGAGTAGGGGGTCCAAAGGGACACTGTTTTCTCAGGTCCCTACAGACTTAGGGATTTGGGAGGGTATGTCCTTCTGGGCAACCACAATCTTCAGAGGAAGGCATAGCATCCCCCAAAAGACCCAGCTGCTGGTGGGGGGCAGGGGGATTAGCTAAGGATGTTATAAAGGGATTGTGATCTGACTGTCCCTTCATGATTAATGGGAGCCTTGTGTGTGTGTGTGTTTGTGTGTGTGTGTGTGTGTGTGTGTGTGTTGAGAGAGAGAGAGAGAGAGAGAGAGAGAGAGAGAGAGAGAGAGAGAAAGGGAGAGAGAGAGAAAGGAGAGAGACTTCACTGAATGCAAGGCAGAAATCGCGCAGTTACTTTTAGTTGTTTACTGAGCAGGGGCAAAATCTAAACAGCACTTTCCACAATCAATGAAGGGATCGCTTCAGGGTCCAGAGTTGAGCTCCCTAAATGAGTCTGGCATTCTGATAACTGCAGGTGAGCACCTGAGATCAACTTCTTCTCCTGGCTTGATGCTGTAAGGAGATAGGGACTCATCTTGTTCTCGAGCTCTGGGAAGGGAGAGGCTCGAGGGGGATTTAATTGTCTGCCTGGGTGAATCGAAATGTCCTTTTAAAGCAAAGAAATCAAGAGAGATTGGCCTTTAATAAGCAAACTCTGCTGGTGAAAGAGGGGTGGTAATTAAAATGAAGAGAGGACAAAATATAGATTGGATACCCTTCCCCCCTGCCTGCCCACTCCCACAAACCACCCCCAAAATGGCATTCTCTGCTCTCAGAGTCTTTAGAAGGCTTACTGCCCTCACAAAATATGGGTAACTTGTGTCATCTCATGTCCCCACCTTAGTCTAACACCTGAGTTATGCAATTTGGAGTGGTTAGCACAGTTTAATCTAGAACTCTGTTCTCTTTAAGAGTTGACCATTCCCATGCCCTGGACATCACTGTGCTTGGAGCTGCCCTTAGAATTCAATTGTATAAGTCTCCCCTGAAATGTCACAGTGGAAGATACTAAGTCTTCAGGAAATACCACACCACTAAAACTGAACAGACAAGGGAACTTAACTCCCAGTAGGCTGAAAAGAAAAGGAGACCTCTGCACCAAGCTTAAGTGCTGTTTCCAGGAGGAGGAGGGTCAGTGCTTAGTTCCTCCTGGTGTCCCTGGGTCCTGGCACAACAGGTGTTCAGTCATAATTGTCACGCATACCCAGTGGTGTGAACTCTGCTCTCCTCTCTCTGACTGCTGGCCTACTAGGTGCTGAGCCTCATTGTCCATGATGGATGCAGGCCAGCCCATCTTACTCAAGGCAAACCTCTGAAGCAGGTGTTTATCACGATCTGCATTTGTATACATGTTGGAGGAGACATGCTGTGGGAGCTGGAGTCTTGCAGTTGTTGCAGGTGGGGCAAGGGCATTTTGGAGACCAGCTGTGGAAGGTGCATGCATTCCAGTTGTGTTGTCACCTGTGTTGTCATGCCACCAGGTGCAGGTCAGGGGGAGGTCAGAGGCTTTCTGGATCCCTACTCCCAGTAAAGATTTAAACTGATAGGCTGCACTCCGACATAATTTGGCCATGTGGATTGCTCATGGTCTCTTCCTTGACTCCCCACCCCCCTGCCTTCTCTGGCATTTTCTCTTTCTAATCACAATGTAAGAACCATCAACCTGCTGATTCTCTCACTGTCTCTTCTTTTCCCTAGCATTAGCCATCTGGCCCTGGAGCTTCCAAAAGGAGGAAAGTGTAACCCAGGTCTGAATGAACCTCTGGCTGGCTTTGAGGAACCAATGATCACATGAGAATTCTAACTGTTACTACAAGAGAAAATAAGAATCAGCCTGATCCCAGACATACCCATCCTAATCGCTACAAGGTCAGATGGTGACTCTTTGTCAACAGCCCAACGGGTATTCAATTTTTACATTGTCTGACATCTTCCTGTTCTTTCCAGCTTTCCCCTAACATTTCACTTGTCCTCTTCTACCAACACAGCTTACTTTGCAAATTCTGAAGTTCTGGTGAAGGCAGGCTTCCTACTGCTTTGGAACTGGAGTTGACTGTGCTCAGAATCACTTATGAAACAGGAGAAGCTGAAAGAACATAGACTTGCTCAGACTACAATACTTAGCTCTGAAATTGGAGCAAGTTCCCTAACTTCTCTCAGTCCCAGACCCATTACATATAAATCCTGACTTCTACCAGTGGGGCATGGGGAAGATTATACAGACCAAGTTCATGAAGACACCTCCCATGGTGCCTGGCACCTGCAGGAACTCCACTTAAGGGTGGTAGGATTAAACAGAGTTGTTTTAAAGAAATAAGCTGAGGGAATACGTGTGTGTTGGGGTGAAGAGGGCGATAAGAGACACTAAAATGGTAGAACAAAAGGCAAATTTTCTGCCAAAAAAATGGACTGACTTTTCTGGGTAGAGTGCAATCTTTCTCATCCAGCAAGGCATGTAGCTGAAGTTACAATTTCTTCCAGTGTATGAACTACTCATTTTAATGTAGCCCAGAAATGCAGAACAAATGGAAAATACATAGTGAAATTGGTGTCCTTTATTTTAGGCTTAGAATGGGTTTTAGAAGGTACAGTCAGCAGAAAGCATGAGCAGAATTGCATGTTTTTTTTTTTTTTTTTAGTTGTTGTTTTGTTTTGTTTTGTTTTTGTTTTATCAGAGAGGACACATGATAATATCCTGATATTTTCCTCTCCACAGTCTGGGGAATGGAACCCAGGACCTTGTGTATGCTAGACAAGTACTCTACCACTGAGCTATACCCCAAGCCCTGACATCCTGATTTCTTTAATAAAGATTCCTCTGACCTCTCTACAGAGCTCTCTATGACCCAGGTCTTGCCCTGACTGAGACTTCACTCTATTCCTTCATACAAAATGTTATACAAAATGTCTTGTCCAATTCTACAATCACCCACCTCACATCTTCATTCTTTCAAAACTCTTTTCTCTAAACACTTGTCAAAATTATTTTATATATATATATAAAATATATATATATATATATATACGCATATATATATATAGTGGTTGGTGCTGGGGATTGAACACAGAGCCTTATGCATGTGAGATATGTACTCTACCAATTGAGCTATATCCCCAGTCCTTTGTTTTATATTTTTAAGTAACCTATTTCAACATTTATGATTTCAAATTAGGAATTATATGTTTTTACTTAAGTAAGCAAGAATATATGTTTTCACTTAAGTAAGCAAGAATTTCTCAATAGAACTTGTTATACAATTATGTCTGCTTTGTAAGAGAAGTCATAGAGAAATGAGATCGTATTTCTAAGGAAATAGCAAGTGAAAATTCACATGCATGCAATTCTACTTTGATTTGCTTGACTTGTGACCAACCATGGTCCAAAAACATTTTTGCTTGTTCTTGAACCAGTGTTTTATTGTTTTCAAATAAATAAAACTGGGAAAACTGATTTAACTATGGCAAGAAATCATTTAATCATTTATGCAAGTGAAGATGGAATCAGAAAAGCAAGTAGAACTAAGACACAGCAAATCTCATTTCAAAGTTCCGATGGGCACAATACATCAGTTTTTTTGATTATACATATATGTTTGTGATGCTGAAATTTTCCTTCTCAGTTGGTGATGTTTAAGTGAAATAAATATAGTATTGCTGCCATCAACATTTGACATTGCTGGGAAAATTGGTGCTTCTAATTAGCAAGAGCAGGGGTTAAACCCTAGGCACTTGCCCTAGTGAGACCCTGAGAACTTTAGTTTTGCATGAATGAATGTAACTTAATTTGTGTTGCTTCTTTCAGCATTCCCAGCTATCAGTTATGTTATCAAACAGTGAAACTCAGAGACAAAGAGAAAGAGAGAGGAGAGAGTTAATGACATCTGACCAGTCCATGTGGTTATCTGAAGTAAGATCCAAGCTCTGAAGAAGAGTCATTTATGAGGTGGGGGAAAGCCATATTGTTTTGAAGCTGTGCTTGAAAAACATCCTGTCCTCTCTACCTGTCCATGTGAGAGACTTTAATATGAGGATGGTTGCTTCTCCTTTAGAAGATACACAAAAATAACTGGAAAAGACCCCAAGGGTACAGAGACTAAGGGGGAGGGGAGAAGAGGCATCACCTCTAGTCTGGCAATAGGGACCATGACGGAATTACAGCTTGTAAAATAAGCCTCCATCAGTCTCCCAGGAGACAGCCAGCCTCAACTTGGGTGTTCCCTGCTTGTTAGCCTCAGTCATAATTGGTCTCTCCTCCCATCCCACGTTGTTGGTTTTCTGTGTGTGGCTTTTGGTGTGAGCGTGTTAGGTCATCAACAAATACAATGGGGGGAGGGAGTGAGGGGGGACACACATGATTGTTTTAAAGAAGAAAGGAAAAAAGGGATAAGAGAGTGGGCAGGAAGGCTGTGAACAGAATGGGGAAGATGCCCCAGGATTTAGAATTCCGAGGCAACCCCTGGAGTGACCGAGGGTAGGGGACTCCCTGGGAGTTTTGTTAAAGAGAGAAGAGGCCCACCAGGAGCTCAGGCCCCTGCTGAGCTCCTTTGGGGACACATCTATTCCATGCTATTTTTGTTTGTCTCTGGAGGTGCTTACCCATATCCGGTGCATCTCATCAAAAAAGAATTTTTCAAAAATAAATAAAAAAATAAAAACTCCATGGAGTGACCTGCTCTAGAAAGGCAATGTAAATGGAGCAGAAGACCCGAAGTGCAGGCCAGGCTCTCTGGGGACAGGCAAGGAACATAGCCTCTCAGTCTTTCCCCATTTTTCAAAAGTTTGCCCCTTTATTCTCATTATATTTTCCACCATCTTCTATCTATTCTTGTTTTCCCCTCTTTTCAGGGGAATACCAGTCCTAAGGATAAGAAGTTATAAGAAATTTATAATCTTCGAAGTCTACCATAAATCTAGAGGAAAATACATGACTTTACAGACAAGGAGGGTTAAAGATATAGTATGTAATTTGTATAGTATGTAATCATAAAAGGGTGGACAGATAAGGTCCAGAGACCCTTCCATTTCTATTTATGGTAAAAGTTATTTTACCATTTGACCCGGGAAGGAAGCAGGAAGAAGAGTAATGAAATCTAGTTACAAACTTTTTTTTTTCTGATTTTCTTGTTTTTGTGCTTTGAAGTTTTTTTTTTTTTTTTTTTTTTTTTAATTTCACTCCCCAACCCTTGCTGGCCTGGGTTGCTATGGAGTTGCTGTCAGGGCTGGTGTCCATGCTGTCCCGCACCCAGCAAAAATATTTCAGGTCTGAAACCGTGTTCTTTTGCCGCAGCAGGGGCAGCAAAGCGGGACTAGCAATACTAGGGCGTTTAGGGGGAGGGGTGTCTATTCTGTGTGGCAGGACTTAGTGCCCCCGAGTTTGTGGCTCTCGGCCAGCACCAGCTGTCCTGTAGCTCCAGATTTACAGTGGCTGGGCTGGGGGGCGCAGGGGGAGGACAGGAGGACCATTTTCTTTTTTGCCGTCTCTTGCAGGATGAAGATTCAGAGTCAGAAAAGGCTCTGTTGAGTTTTGGAAACGCTCCTGATGTCTACATATTCCAGACCTTCTCTCAGCTACCCTTCTCCACCACTCGGAGCATCCCCTAATCCCCGGATATATAGAAGGATACCCTGTTCCCAGGAAAACTCCTTGCCCCAGGTACCTCTAGGTACCTCCTCTGGCAAACACCTCCCCATTATGCCCTATTAAGCCTTATCTTTCGCTTCACCACCACCACCCCGCCCGCCCCTACATTAAAAGGCCCCCAAAGCACTGAGAACTGGCTTCTCTTTATGAAACCGCGAGAAGGCGGGTGATAAAGATCAGGCGTTTAAATTGGCCATTTGGAAGATTACATCTCTTCAGCGAGGGTCTTTCTTTCAAAACTCACACTGAATTAAGGGCCGCGGCTGCTCCGCACCCGGATCTGAAAGGCCGGGCACCTTTTAATTCCGCAGTGGAGTGGGTTGGGCTAGGTGACCGGGCGCCCATCAAAGGCCCGAGGGAAGGCCGTGGGGCGACACTCATTTAATGACAAGTAATTGACGGATTCGAGGCCTTGCATTACTAGCGGAACCGGGAGGCATTAATTATTTAAAAACGATTAGCCTTGCCATGTGTCCTGCAGGCGTTCCATCTTGTTCAGGAAAGATAACCAGCCACGCGAATCGGAGCTTGGGCCCATAGGGCGGCGGGAGCGTCCCAAACTCCCCTCGGGTGCGGTATACAGGGCGAGCAGCCCCAGGCGCCAAGAAAGGAGGGAAACGGGGGATCTGGAGTCCGGGTAATAATAGAGGTGCCAGTATAGCACTGCTCTTGCGGATCAGTGAGACTGATTTCTGCCCCCTTGGATTCGCGATCTGGCAACTGAGGCTCAGACCAGAAGAGCTTCCCAGTTGGGAGTGGCAGGCATTTTCCGTGGGGCGGTTACATAGCGCATCTCACACTGCCTAGCTAAAGACCCAGTAAACCCAGCTGGGCACGGACTTCTCATGACGCCTGACACCCAGACGCTTAAAGGAAAGACCCCAGGGTGAATGTAGATTGGAGAAAGAATGGTGGGAGGAGACAAACCTGAGAGGAAAGTCACCTTTCGGTACCCTGCCTTCGAAAGTCAAGCGCCCTGTCATTTTAACAACTGCAGAGGAACTACTGATTTCCCGAAGTCGCCACCCACTTGCAGGCGGCTGAAAGACCGACTTGATTGTGTTCGACGTTCTGCACCTGAGCGGGCACGTCCAGTAAGCCCGGGCGCGCTGGGGTTCTGGCGAACCCAGGCTGCGTAAGAAAATAGGCAACGAAGTTGCGGGGAGAATGGGGCAACGAACGAGCCCGCGTCCGTTTTCTGACTTTCTGTTCTGGGCGCAGTTTACAACCCTGGAGGTTCCCCAACCTGCCTACTGACAAGCGCGTCTGTGCTCATCAGCCACTTTCTGTGGCGAGAGTTAATGTTACTTGTTTTTGGAAAAGTTCTGCCGCTCCTTCCCCTGCTCCAGCTTGGTGCCAACCCCCATTGTCATCTTGACCTGGTTGGATACGGGAAAGGACGAGACTGGACTCAAACTCTTGTGGGCTTGGGGGTGGGGACGGGCGGAGGCCACCATGCTCGGGCCTCTCTCAGGACTTGCTGCCGACACCACGCATGTCGTTTCCTGTTGACCCCTATCCTAGACTCTGAACCCCCCTCCCTGCCACTGTCCTTGGGAAACACGGGCGCTCGGATCGAATTCCCGGCCCCAAGGGGCTACAAATCCTGCAGGAGCCGGTCCTAGGTTATCATTGCCTTGGGGCCCCACCAAACTTAGCGCTCAAAGCCTAGACTCAGACGGAGTTTCTAATTCTAGTACCACCTCATTCTTTTATGCCCAGCACTCTCAAAACGCCCAGTAAAAGAGGCCACCTCCCAACCTCCTTGGTCTTCATTAACTGAGCTTCCCTTCTACAACCCTCAACCCGCGTCCAGGTATCCAGAGCTCCAGGAAGGGAGAGGGAGTAGCTGAGGCGGAGGAGGAAAGTGGAGGCGTACGGACCTGAGTTGGGGATAGAAGCTGTCGCAGGGAGCCCGGAGGAGGTCCCCGAGTGGGCGCGCTCCCTACCTGCGGTGGCTGGCTGGCGGGCGGGTGGCAGAGCGTCCAATGCGCGAAGGGAGGCGGCCAACTGCTCCGAGCAGAGGCATCCCTGCATTTATTTGAGCTCAAACCGAGCGACTGTTGACTTTAGCACACAAAGCAAAGATTTCACTGCCCGCTAGTTTAAAAATGAATATTTTACCAAGATATCGATCAGCGTTATAAAATTCAGTTAAGTACAATGGGATCCTGGCAAAAAAAAAAAAAAAAAGAATAATAAAGGAGGGGGGAGGCAATATAATATCTGTGCAAATTTGCTGAAGTGTGACGTGGCATGGAAAGTTTACCCTCCTGGAATTCGGATCTAGAATGTTTTTTTCGGTTGTTTACTGACTTTGTTTATTCACAGATCACGGTTGCTTAAACCCGCGCGCGGAAGGCGCGGATAAAAGGAAGAAAAAGAGAGGGGGGAGAACCACTGTACCCCACAACGTAGAGTTGGGGAAAAGGGCGGAGGGCGATCCCTGAGCGCCTAAGCTTGGAACCCGGGCTAGGGGAGGGGGCTGATCGGAGGGGCTGTGTGTGAAAGACACAAGAAACGCAGAAAAGCCTCCGAAAGCACCCGCTCCGAGACATCCTTTTTATGTATTCGGACAGAACTATATCTTATCGGCAGGGATCAGTGGAGGGGGGCGCGCTAAGTAGTTTAAAACGACCCTCGAACAATGGGCGTGCGATAGGAAACATAGCAGGTTAGGGCAGCGCTTTCAGCCTCCATTGTCCCACACTCGGCCCCCAGCCCTGCCTCTCGGCTCCTTCGCCACGGGAGCCTTTTATGTGATAATGAAACACATTTCAGGCCGGGCTCACGACGTGTGTGTCCTTGCCAGGGGGAGAGACAGCCTGATTGCTGGCTGCGGCCTCCGGATCCCCCACCCCCCAATTTCTCTTCCCTGTGTTCTTTGGGACAATGTGGCATGTTGAAAAGGGATTTGGAGGAGGGGGCCGGAGGCGAGTAGCAAACCCCCCTCAAGAGAGTGGGAAGGCCAGGGTTGGGAGCTGGGGGGCAGAGAGCCTGGCAAGGTGACTGAGGGCTGCGGAGAGACAGTCTCCAGGACTGGGGCACAGCTGGGACATTCCAGGTTTGGATAGCCAGGAAGCCTACCGATCGACTCTCAGAAACAGTAACCTGGGTTTAAAAACAACAGGCAATAAGTCCTGGCATCTGAAGGCCACTGCAAGCTAGCTACCAGCATCAGTGGCCGGAAGACTGAGGAGGTTACCACATTGAATCCAGATGACTTACAGGCAAAGCCAAGGGTCAGGATTCCCTTTTGTACACCTGGGCTAGGGTTTTATAGTTGGTCACAAATTTAGAGATGTGAAGCCATCTGTATGGAGATGTAGCACCATTTGTAAGAATTTAATCTGTCTGTCTTCACACTTTTGGAATTTCCTTGAAGGCTCACAAAATACCCACTCATCCTCTCAGCCAGCAGTCCTGGCTTGCCAACCTGAACTCCTGGGCCAACAGGATGTTTTGGAAGGGTGTCAGGTTTTACTGAGAGGGAAGAGGCACAAAGCTTGAAAGACTTGGATCTTACCACTGCCACCTTCCTTTGGCAAACAGCACCAGATACCAGTTACCTCTGCCTCACCCCCAATATGCCTTACTTTTTAAAAGGATATTTTTCTTGTCACCTGCCGTTATCCATTTGAAGCCAATTCCAGGAGAACAATCTTCTAAAGGTTGCCCCAGATCAGGTGCTTCACCACTCCTGGGTTAGCAAGGTCTGCCAAGGTCCTACAGAATACCTTATCTGAAGGAGAAGGGTGGGAAGGGTGGTGAAGTAGAAACAGACTTGGAGTATCCAAGCAGAGGCTCAATTCCACAGGAACATAAGGGTGCTACAGGCAGTGGTAAAATGGCAAAGTACTGCACTAGGAATTTGCAAATCCAGTCTAGGCTCATGGACTTGAACAGAGGCCTGAGATCTGACACATAGCAAATACATGTAAAATCCTGGCTTTCCCCTAGGGGAGCCAGTTTAGTCTTTCTCAAGAGACCTCAAAAGCAGAGTGCCTCCCAACAGACCAGGTGAAAAGAGAGGTGAAGAGTGGTTCTCTCTTTGTGTTAAAAAGAAACCTGCTAGGATGGTTCATCTGGGACTTGTGTGTTTCATTACGTGTAAAGTTAACCTCAAAATTAAAAAGTACCCATAAACAATATTGAGTTCTATTTAATGAGGTACTAGCTGAAGTGTTCAATAGGAAGTGTACTGGTATCTGCAATTCACTTTGAAGTTCATTTAGAGAAATAAAGATAGATTAACTGATGGATTTGGCTAGATGTACGAATGTGATCAAGTGAGGAGAGTGAAATGTTAACTAGAATCTTGGCAATAGGGCGCCATGTGCTTACTGCAGAATTTATTAATCTTTAGTTGTAATAAAATGTTGGAAAAAAAACAATACCCCCCCCAAAAAAAATTCTGTAACCAGCCAGGGTCTTGCTCTCTTCTTCTTGACACTATTACTAAATCTGTTTATTTTTTTTTTTAAAGTTGAATGAGAGAGAGAGAGAGAGAGAGAGAGAGAGAGAGAGAGACTGAGAAAAAGAAAAGGAAAATCTCAAAGAAAGATTCAAGGGATAAAACTGGCAATAACACTTTAATATAGATTTGTGGAACTCTGACCCTTGTAGCCAGAATACACATTTATAAGCCATAAATAAAGCACGCAGAAACCATAAATTAATCAGACCCGAGATCTGGATTTCACCGTGTCAAGAATGGGAATGCATTTTTTCTTTTTCTTGGTCATTTACAATAGACCCTTACATTATTTTCCCCTCTTTTAAACAACCATACAACCTTCTGGTTCTCTGTTAAAACTACATGGTTTTACACTGAGTCACTCACAAAAGTTTTTTTTTTTTTTTTTAAGTAAGACTTCCCTGCAACAACAGCAATGGAGAACAACAACAACAACAAAAATCAGAATCTGCAGGTGCTTAAAGAAGCAGGAGTCTACACCGTAGTGGAAACCCGAGGTTTTTCCAAAGTTCCTATTTTTTCCCTATCCCTCTTTATTGATCAGCATCAGTGTGGCCCATCTGTTTGGGAGGGAAAAGCTTCAGAGGGGGAGGGGAGACAGTTGTCTTGGGGTGGAGGTGTAATGGATTTTCTTCTCCCTTGCACCTTACCAACACACCCTCCCCAAAGTCTCAACCTCTGCTTTCTCTCTCTTGTCCTTACCCCGGCTGCCAGAGTTAACGGGGCCTGAAGCTGTCTTCTTAAGAGGAGTTCATAATGGGTCGGGAGTATACCCCCTGGTAGTAGGAGGTGTCTGCGGCCAGGGGCGAGGCGTCCAGGCCCGCTTTGTTCGTGACCGGGCCCATGGCCAAGCTGCCGGGCATGGGAGAACCGTAGCCAGGGTAGTGCATCACCTGTTCGTAGGTCTTGAGGTCCATTTTGTGGGGCTGGTGGTGGTGATGGCTGTGGTGGTGTTGCTGCTCCGAGGACATGAGGTTGTTGATGGAGAAGGGGTGATTGAAGGCGTAGTGGTGCTCAGGTTTGAGATGGGCTTCAGGCGGCAGGCCAGGGTGATGGGGCGGGCCCAGCAGGTGGGCCGCGGCCTGCTGCTGCCCTGGCGAGGGCGCCGGCTCCGGGGGGCTCAGCGCCGCGGTAGGCGTCCCTTTCAGCTCTCCCAGACCCCCACGCTTATGCTCCTGGCACGGGGAGGCGCTCGAATGAGGCGACTCGGTGCCCGCCGGAGTCTCGGAGGCCGGTCCGGCGGCCTCCCCGAGCTGAGCCTGCGAGGCCTGGGTCCCAGCAGTCGCCTTCTTGCCTCCGCCCCCGGCACCCGCGGCTTCCTTCAGAGCCAGCTGCTTCTCGCACTTGAAACGTTTCTGGCGACGTAGGTAGCAGCCGTTCTCGAACATGTTGCCCGAGTCGGGGTGCAGGGTCCAAAAAGAGCCCTTGCCGGGCTTGTCTGGCGAGCGGGGCACCTTGAGAAAACAGTCGTTGAAGGAGAGCGAGTGGCGAATGGAGTTCTGCCAGCGCTGCTGGTTCTGCCGGTAGAAGGGAAAGAGGTCCATGATCCACTGGTAGATCTCGCTCAGCGTCAGCATCTTGTTGGGGCTCTGTTGGATGGCCATGGTGATGAGCGAAATGTACGAATAGGGCGGCTTGGCGTGCGTGTAACTGCGCCGGTAAGTCTTGGGGTCGCGCGCGCGGCTCAGGCCCGCCTGCCCGTACATGGGACTCATGGAGTTCATATTGGCATATGGGGCCAGACCACTCATGGCCCCAGCCGCCTGTCCCCCGAGGGGGCTAAGGCTCGGACTCAAGTGCGGTCCCATGCCCGCCACGCCAGCCGCCCCGGCCGAGCCGCCCATGCCCGCCATGGCGCCCGCGCCTGGGGACATGCCGGCCAGGGACGGGCTCATGCCCGCGCCCACGTACGACGACATGTTCATGGAGCCAGCGCTCATGTTGCCGGAGCCGCTGCCCATGGCGGCCGCCGACATGCTCATGTAAGTATTCATGCCGTTCATCCCCAGGCCGGCGTTCATGTTGCTGACGGAAGAGTAGCCCTGCGGACAGAGCCGGGAGAGGGAGACGCAACATTAGCATCGCGGCTCCAGCGTGCCCAAACCTCCCATTCACCGTCCAGCTCAGGCTCCCCTCCCGTGAGACCTCCAGGGAGCCTTTCCCTCCTCTGGGCCCAGGTCACTGAATTTATTTCACTTAGAGTGAACCAGGATCACCCTTGCGGAGGTGGCCAGCGGGCTGCAGTCCAGGGCATGTGGCCCTTGCGATTCCTTCTGTTCCTTTCCCGGGGTCCAAAACAGTAAATCCCTGGCGCATCACCAGGTCAGGCACCCCAAAGGCATCTTCCCTTCCCATACTTTCCCCAAACTCTTTCTGAACTCTCCCACCAGCATAATGAGCCAGCGCCACGGCAGGGAATCCCCCGACACTACCTCAGGTTCCAGTAAACAACCTTTAGGACTCCGCTCAGGACGCACAGGACAGCCTCAAGTGAGAATGTCTCAGGGTCCCCTATGCCCGAACTCTCCCGGGATCCCCTCCCTGGTCCCTAGGGAAACTGGAGTGCGGTGCCTGAGCAGGGTCGGACTGGGGATTGGCGGCGGGGGGAGGGGGGGGCAGTCCGAGACATTGCTTGCAGCAATAGGGAAGGAACCGCGAACTAGGGAAGGAACTCAACGCGGCCGGGCTCAGCAGCCTCAAACTTTCTTTCTCTTTGTCCATTAGTGTATGACTCTTTGCCTTCACCTCAGCCCCCAACTCCTACCCACCTTCTCCTCTTCAGCTCCCCACCCCCTCGCCGGCAGACCTCCCACCCCTCCCCAGCCGCACGCTGCCAAACATAACTCTGTTAGGATAGTGCGTGGCTCGGCCACGAAGAGGATTTGGAGGCGCCGCAAGTCAATATTTGATCACAAAGTTAATATTATCTCAAGGCTAACAGTGTGTCGTATAAAAAAGAGACCCATTTGAGTCGAAGGAGGGCGGAAAAGGCGGCTGCCCAGTAAGGCTGGGGTGGGGGGCGGGTGCTAGCGAGGGAAGCGGTCCTGAGGTTGGGGAAGGAGCGAACGCCGCCACCCCACTTCGCCCTGGAAAAGGCAAGCGCTTACCTCGGGCTCGGCATAGTAGCTGCTCCAGTCGGACGGCTCGTGCCCTTCCATCTTCACGGCTCCCAGCATACTGGAAGCCGAGTGCATGGCAGTTTAAAATTTAACAGCCACAACAAACGACCAGCAATCAGCCCCCACCCCCACCCTCTTAAAAAAAAAAAAAAAAAGTCGACTAAGGTACCGTCCCCTCCCTCCCTCCCTCTCTCGCGCTCCCTCTCGGTCGGATCCACTCCCTCTCTCTCCCTCGGCCGGCCAGAGGCGGTAGTTGGAAGTGGGCGGGAGGGGTGGGTCGCAGGAGGAGGGGGCCGAGGAATCGAGGAGGCCTAGACCAGAGCCCCGCTGTCGCCAGCGCCCGCCACCTCCGCCACCGAGCTCACGGGCTGCCGGGTGAAGGCTGAGGTTGGCAGTGCCGAGCTGCCCCGAGGCGGCGGGAAGCTCGCGGCGCGGGTCGGGTGGGGGGAGAGGAGGAGGAGGAGGAGGAGGAGGAGGAGGAGGGTGGGGGGAGGAGGAGGTGTGGACCGCGGAGCGGACAAGTGCCGCAGTGACGTGGGCGGCTGGTGATATAGCGCGGCGCGCTGGCGCGGGCCTCCAATCCCCAGACCCCGGGCAGCCCATTTGAATAATCAGCTCACACCTAGGTGAGAGGAAGCCTTGGCCGGTACCCCGCACCTGCCCCTCTGCGCCCGGCGCCCGCCCAGCTCCAGACCTGCCCTACACTCCAGGGTCGGGGCGGGAAAGCGGCAAGCCGGCCCGCAGGTGCTCTGGTGGAGCTCCCTTTGCTTTTGGGTTCACCTGGGAGTTCTCCAAAGGCGGAGGGGCCTGGAAAAAGGTACCCCCCCCCCGTCAAGTCTTCTGTGTTCTCCCGGTCCCATAGCGCCAAGCGTCTATAGGAGAGAGAGACCGGCCTCCCTGCCCCGCAGAGTCTTATTTAAGCAGGATTTATTTATCCCGGGTTTCTTCGCTCTCAGAGCACATTCCCTGTCAAAACAACAAGCAGGTGACAGCCAATTTGCAAAGCACCGTCTTATTTAGAAAAAAATAGTGTACACACCTTTAACTCGCCTGCCGCTGCTCCTGAGAGGCCCCTCCCTGTTACAGTTAAGTCGCAGAGCGGTCCCGGACAACGCGCGGGGCATTCATGATCCGGCCACCTTGGCTTTTTGCCTCCTTGGAGTCCACCTCCTGCCACTGACAGGGGGGCAGTCGAGCGCACGCAGCCCAGCTAGCTGCAACCGACGCTTGGGAGACTGTGATTTGTCTCTGACATTCAGGCCGGCGTATTTCAAGGTTACTTTTCAGTCACAACCAAGGTGCCCACAGCATTTCGTAACTAAAATAAACAGGATAGGAAGTTGGGGGTAGAACAGGAGGGGGGAGAGGAATAAAGGAATCAATAATGGGACGTATGAAATGACTTCAGGAAGGTCTCTGTCCTTTCTGCCTTCTAGAGGGGCTGTCTTATAAATATTAGAAACTTCAGCAACCCTGTACTTCTCTTTTATTTCTCCTCCAATTGCTGGGTGCAAAAATTGTTGCCTGTCCTGGGTTGGCTACCAAGAACTCAGTAAGTTCAGATTTTGCAGTGAGAGTATTTGCAGGTATTTAGATATGGAAGTTCTATTTTGATTCTGAAAACTGGCTGGGCCATGGTATCCAACCTTGCATGCTCACTCTCAGAGACAGAGAAAAAAATTGGAAAGAGTGGGGCCCAGGCACACTTGTCCAGAATTGGGGGTGATGGTAGCAGAGGACAGGTGAGGTGACAGGCTTAAGAATGAAGTGTGTGTGAGGGTCAACCTAGAAGGTGAGCCAGAAGGCAACAGTAGGTACAGGCGACCACTTCCCCTAGTCCCTGCCTCTTGGATCTGTGTTGGTTTTGAACTAAAGAGGCAGCTGCTCACAGTGCCCTTCGAAGCTCAGATGCACATGGTTTGGATAATTTATAAGGAAGGCAATAATTAGCCCTCTGAAGGAATGGCAGGCTCCCTAAAAGTCAAGGTCTCAGTTTATGCTGAAAATGGTGTACCCCATCCTAGAGTGCTGAGAGCTCGCAGGAGGGGAAGACAAGCTGAGTAAATTCCCCCAAGCGCCTGATGGTGTGTAATAAGCACAGGTGGATGTTTGCCCAGGGGAGCCAGGGAGGCCAGATCCCCAGCATCTTCCAGTGGGTCCCCTCCAGAGGAAGGGTGGAAACAACTTCTAAGAAATTGAAGAAAAGGGACATGGAACTCAAAAAGAAGTTTTTCCCCCCAAAGTTTTCTGCTCAGCCGGGAGCAGAAACACAGCTTACCCACATACACAATCCCTCCAAAACACATTGTCAAACCCCTCCTTCCCAGATAGCACTTCAATGTCCAAACAGAAAACTCTGCACAACAACAGCAAACAGGCAGGTTTCTGGTGTGTATGGACTTCAAAACCCAAAAGAATATTCTGGTTAACCTGTGGGGGAGGGGGGCAGGCGGGATGTGTGTGTGTGTGTGAGGATGTGAGCTTAAATGTGTGCCCACCACCCTTTCTGATTTTGCTCCTGGTTGAAAATCTGGTCCTAGAAAATATTTCACCTGCAAAATGAGAGAGCAGGCGTTGGAAGAGGAGGTTCTTGGGAATAGAGGGCACTGTCCTTCTAACAAGCGGATCGTGCAAGCTCCCACCTTCACCCCCAGTCGCATTTGTGGTCTGGATCCCTGACATTAGGGAGCACTAGGCACCGACTTCTACAGTGATAGGGCGCCCCCTGTCGTCCTCAAGGCCAACGGGACTGACCCAAGTCTGCATTTACCCCTACATTCCCAATACTGCATGCAACTCCAGTGCCTAACAGCTTTTTATATCTCTCTGAGTAGCCCTGCCTGGGATAACGACGCCAGGGTCTCTGAATTTCTTCGAAGATCCCCGAAATTATGCGCAAACCCAAACCGGCGTCCAGTCCCCTGGGAAGCTCTGAGGGTTCCTGTAGGGTCTATCCACGTGTGACGCCGCCTGTAGTCTCCAAGCCGCGGGTCCGGGGCCCTCCCAGCGCGCGCGCTCCTAGGGAAGGCGAACGCGGCCTGCAGTTCGCTTTTGGCAGCCTGTAGCAGGGGACCAACCAGCTGCATAGGGGACCGGAATGAACTAGACAGATCGGGTTTGCGCTTTCCCAGCGCGGCGGTCTCTGGAGGCACTACCTCCCCCTGCACGTTCTGGTTCTCCCTGGAGCTTCGATTTCTAAAGGTTTATTCAGATTTCTGGCACGGAAGCTTCAGGCTGGAATGTTGTGAATTGCTCCGGGTGCTTCTCTCCAGGAAAAAGTTCGCAGGAACTCCGGCTGCAAACAGATGTTTGCTCTGGCCCCCCCTTTCGTTTCACCTCACCTGGGGCCGAGACCTATAAAGCTTTCCTTTGCCTGCTTCCTCCCTTTTCTTTCCGTTTCCCTCAGCCGTGCTCCCGTTACTACATTAAAGCCTCTTTACAACTGTGCTTGGAGTTGCAGGGTTTGTTTTTATTCTGGATGTCGCCGCGGCGGCAAAGGGAGCTTATGGCTTGAACTCAAATGCGGGTCACCGCTTCTCTCCCTGGTAAAGAGACGCTGTGATCCTGTGTCCTTTAGCAAAAGTCCCAGGAGCTCTCTTTTTCAATGAAAGTAGCAGAAAGAAACATCAATAAACAGAACTCAACTTCCTTAAGTTATAACCCATAAAATACCAAAGGGGGAAAATAATAAAAGCCCTATTCAACTGATCAATACTCCAATTCGTAAAGCCTTTCAGAGAATAAATATCCAGGAAAGGACTTACTCAAAGTTCTCCAACCTGTTTAGGGCATTTTCCAACAGGTCTAGAGGCGAGATTAAGTCAGGAGAGATGGGAACATGACAAAGTCTTGTTTCCAAGTAGACTTTTTAGTTTCAAATAAGCTTTTTTATTTAATAGCCATCAGATGCTCACATGCCCAGGGTGGAATTTTCTGGGTGAATCCCAAGTCTCAATGAAGAAAAGGTATATAGTGTGTTAAGATTATCATTATTTATTTATTTATTTATTTATTTATTTATTTGACAGAGTCTTTCTAAGTTGCTAGGCCGGTGCGCCTATTGCCTTAGCTTCTCTAGGCTGGAATTACAGGCATGTGCCACCTCGGCTGATCAACTGGTAGGTTGGCTGTGGGCACACCTTCAAATACTCTCCTGCTGGTCTTTATTGTTCTGTAAGGGTCAAAACACTAGTTTTTTGTGGGAATGGCTACTGAAAACAATTAGCTAAGAACAACTTATGAAAATATATTGACTTGAAAAAATGAAAAAAAAAATACATTCAGTGGGACTCCGTCTTGGAAAAGCCCTGGAAAGTGCTGATAAAAGTGGGGGAGGGACAAGATACAACATTTAAGTTTAATGAACAGTGCACCTGCATACAATCTATCTTCCCTTCTCAAGATGCAAGGAAAAGAAGGGACGCAAATAAAAAATCATAAAATAAAAAAAATAGGATGTTCATGTTAATGACTAATGGGTGATGGGGGAGGTATAGCTCAGTGGTAGGGCACCTGCTTAGAATGAGAAAGGATCTCAGTTCAATTCCCAGCACCAATTGTGTTTAGGTAGTAGAATCATACCTTCAATCTACATTTTTCTGCAATATGATTAAACATTTTTGTATCATTGTTGTTTTATTATCACATTCCTTTATTATTTTATGTAGAAATAGGTAATAAGCTTATTAGCTTTCACGTTAAGAAAAGTTCAGCAAAATAACTTGTACAAATATTCACTCAGTTCTCAACTTCCAAAGATCAGAGAAGTCACCATCCAAAGTGACAAAACTTTTGAATTCTGAAAAAATGAACTAATATTTTTTTTTTCCTTACTGGTATTAGGGGATGGACGGACTATGTTCTTTGTTGAGTTAGGAGAGAAAGACAAGAAATATTCATGGCAACCATAGATGGAGACTTCCAGTGTGTTCCCATCACATAGGAGAAAGAGGAAGGCTCTTTCCTCTGGGGTAAGGTTAAGATGAATTTGATACACGGACCACTTTGTTTATGCATGTAGAATTTGTTGTTTGGAAGGTTGGGTGTTAGTTATGGATGTTCATCTTTTAGGGGCTGTCTTAGTAGTACAGCTGAACAATTCCCATCTGTGTAGTTCTGTACAGAAAAGTTAGTGCTCTGCCTATTTGGGTTCAGAGTTTAAAAAATATTTCTAGTATATGCTTGACATCCTGTCCACCATTGTTGTGATTTTAGCACTCTTCTGCTATGTAGAACTATTATAGCAGGTAATTTAAATAATTAGAAGAGCTAAAAATAAATGATAATTTTTAGTGGCAATAATAATATGCCAATGTGAGAGAGAATAAGCTTTTCTTTGAGGGATGCTTAAATTAGATGCATCTACATTTGTGGTCCTGGGAGCTATTTCATACATCTGCATGTTATTCTTAGGAAAAATCTCAGTTATTCCTGCCAAAATGGCAAGCAGTAAACTTCTTTAAGAAAAGGAGTCATGGCGAGTCACTCACAGAGTACCTGAAGAATCAGACCCTAGCCATTTTTTCTTTGTGTTACACAAGAAGCTAATTTAGAAGTAGCCCCACTAGATCTATGAACTACTGATTATTTACTTGGACAAACAAATGTGCTTTCAATAAGTATGAAAGGATGAGGCATCTGAGAGATGTGGAGATTAGAAAGAGGTCAGAAAGTCCTGAGTGTTGAGTCTGATGCTTATGAAGCAATTGTTAGTTTCTTGTTTCCATCTTAAAGTGATACAGAGCTCTGTGTAAACACCTGAAAAACTATACCTAATTTGTTCTAATATTAAGCAGTGACAATGAAGGGAGTTTATATATCTTTTTCCATTTGGCAAATATTTAATCAGTACTTGCTATATTCCAGTTGGTAGGGACAGAGGGAGTCACAGGCTTATAGAAACTGTTTCTTTCTTTTACTCTTTTCCTTTCTCTTTGTTTCTGTCACAGATTCCAACCTCTTACTGTTTTTCAGGTCCCTTCTAACCTCAATTCAGGAATTTCCAAGTGTGAAAATCCCATTCCGAATGGAAAGTTTACATTTCATCTCTTCGAAAACAATCTTCTAGCAAAGATGGACTAAAAACCAGGATGAAGAGCTTATCCTGTTCCTCCTAGAATCAACAGGAAAACCAAGGGCTCAATCCTTACATAGTTCTCAAGATGCCAGTAGAATAGATCTGGCTCAATCATGGCCAGACAGGAGCACTGTGGCAGCCCAGTTCTGTCCTATCCCCATATGCAATTACTCTCTATGGGATCAGTTTTCCCTCAGTGGATACCAGGAGATTCTGGTTTTGGGAGGCAGAAGGATGAAGGTGGTAGGGAGGTGCTGCTGGTGGTGGCTTGAAAACCTTGTCACCTCTGACACATAGTGAACCTGCAGTTCTTAGATGTTTGGGATGTAAGTGTCTATATTAGGTCTGTGTCAATTATATTTCTCAAAAGTAAATTCCAGAAAAATGTAGAAAAATTGTGAATTCCTCTAAAAAAAATATAAGAGGCTCAAGAAAGGGTACCAAGCTATAGACACAGTGCTCCACCACAACTGGTCTAATTAACCAGGCCTGGGCCCTACCCATCATACTTTTATGTGCATAGGAATTCCCTGAGGATCTTGTTAAAATGCAGATTCTGATTCAGCAGGAAGATTTTGCATCCCTGACTAGCTTCCAGGTGATACTGCTGGTTGACTGACCACAGGTGGAAAAACTGAACCTTAAAGGCCTATCTCTCTCACTGATCCTGCAATTTATCCCTAGGTGGGTGGTGAAATGCTACTTGATAAAATAAGTGCAGTTCTCTAGCACATCTACATCCCTCCCCTCTGGCCTGCCCCAGTCACACAACTGAGTCTTCCTTTAGTGGACTTTTGGTGGGGGGTGGTTTCTCCAGCCCATGGGATGCCTGCACAGCCCCAGCAGCGTGGCAAACATGCTCCTAAACGGAGCTGCCCATCTTCACCTCCCCACCCCCGCCAGGGCTCATTGTTAGCTCAGCAGGTATCCTCCTCCTTTTGGGCAGTGTTTTCCGGAGACGGGGACCTCTCTGGTTGGGGAGAAAAGGGGGATCTATGGCAATAATCAGTTTGCAACATGGAAACAGTCATTTTCCAAGTATTGAAAAACAGCCTAAGCAAAGCATCTCCTGCAACTGTGCAGCATCAGCAAAGGCTCACTTGGGTCCAGTTAAAAAGTCTCCTTAAGGAAGAGGCCCTGGGGAATGGAGGCAAGTCCTGCCTGGCTGCCCAGCCTCTGGTGTTGGGCAGGGAATTCTGCTCAGGGACTGAGCAGAACTTTGAACTGAACTTTGGGACATCCCTTGAACTTCTTCCCTGATTCACTTTGCATTTGAGAAACAAAATAAAGATGGAAGGAAGAGAAAGTGATGAAGAAATTCCTGTTTATTGAATTGCAATGGATTGCCTATTCCCCCTTGAAAAGAAAGACCTGGGCTCCTTTTGAAGGCAACTGGAAATGAGAATTTTCGTCCACATAATCTGACCCGATATTGAACCCACACGTTTGCCAATGCACAAGAAAACACTATCAGGAGTAATTAAAACTGAACCCCTAGGCATCACAATTAACCCCCCTATTGCACCACTCAAGTATTTTCTGATATGTAATAAGAAATGTTTAGGAACTAAAATTGGAGTCTCTGAGATAAGAAGAATTTAAAATTTTTGAACTATTTCATTATTAGCAATAAGACCATCTTTCCTTCTGTAGAGATTTAAATGAAGCATTAATTCTGGACAGAGCTGCTTCCTCCCATGTACAAACTACTAAAAGGGAAGGGAAATACTTTTCTGTGGGTGAATTCTTATTTCTAACCATATTTATAAATGCATATGGAGAAACAATGTAGAGTCTCTAAATTTTAGACCAACTACTTAATTCTATATCTGATTTTGTGGGGAGGGTACTGGAAGTTGGACCAGGGGTGCTTTAACACTGAGCTGTGTCCCTAGCTTTTTTTTATTTTAAGAGTGTCAAATTACTGAGGCTGCCCTTGAACTTGCCATACTCCTGCCTTAGTCTCCCAAGTCACTGAGATTACAGGCACGTGCCACTGCACCTGGCTCTACATCTGTTTTTAAAGCAGTGTGAACTGAGAATGATAAAACCAGTAAGAAAGTTAGATGAAGCTGCTTTGAGATCCCTGGATACAACAGGATATAAAAATGAAACATTTTCCATTTGTCCTTTTCACACCCAAATTTTAAATCACCCAATAGTTTGCCTCTGTTCATCTAAAAGATTGTACTGGGATGTTGACTCTAGATGGATTGTGTTATGTTAAATGAAAAATTGTAAAATAAGTATGACATAATATTCTTCAGAGGAATCCATATGAATAGGTTTATACCCTTGAAACTATTGAGGGTTTAGTTGTGCCCCGTAAGTGTGAAACCTGCAATTCATTCTTCTAAGTCTTCAAAATAAAGTGCTAACTAGATGCTAATGATGTGGTCATTCCTAATGGAAGCTCCAAGTCTCAGACCTGACATCCATTCCCCAGTCCTCATAATTAAATAGAAATTGGATGGAGATGGTGACTTTATCTTTGTTTCTCTGTTTTCTTTCATTCTTTCCCCCTTCCTTTAACATGTTAAATTTAGAAATATAAAATTCTTTCTTCATGTTCATTTTCCAAAGGTTTTTGCTACCCCCACTTCCAAGGGGTAATAGATTCATCAGACTTGATGGCCTTTCACATGAGGGGGCTCATTTTATCACAGAGTTGGGGGAAACTGGGATAAGAACCATTGAGACCCCGGCCCTTCTCACCCAACCATTCTGATCACAATCTGATCCAAAGCTTGACCTATTTTCACTTTATAATTTTTCTTTCTTTTCAGTAGACATTCCTTCCTGTAATGAGATAGAGAAGTTATCAAAAACCTAGGAAAAGTGAAAATACAGGTAAAGTTGTCATGTATCAGGAGTCTGTGTATTTATGTGAGTATATATGTATAAGTGCACATGTATTGTGTGTGCAGAGTTTGTCTATGACATGCCCAATGTCTCAATTCTAGAAGAATATGGTTAAGTAAACAATAATCCAACTTTATTATGGAGGATTGTGCAACTGTTGTCAAGGATGACATGAATCCTTATAAAAATCACATAGAAAATATAACCCTTTGATTTTGAAATTTATTTTATTTTGTTATTTGCAGTGTTGTGAATTGAACCCAGGGCCCCTTACATGCTAGGCAAGCGTTCTACTTGTAAGCTATAACTTCCACCTGCATATTGATTTTATAATGAAGGGTTAAGTAGTTGCAGAATATGATTAATTTAATTTTTGTTACAATAAACCCTGACTCAGTCACTGTATAACAACAATTTGAAGCTTATACACCAAACTGTCAACAATTACACCCTGAGGTTGGGAGTTAGGAGAGATAGAAGACTTCTACTTTTTATTTTATATCTGCCTTATTTTTAATCACTGTGTTTTCTGGTTTTGCTATTAAAAAATCTCAAACACACATGAAGAAGTGTGGTCTTTGCCACTGGATAGCTGCTATGTTGTAAACAAATATTCCTGGTCCTTATTAATTGAAATATACTTTCCTACATCTTGCTTTAGAGAAAACGAACAAGACCTCTTCCTGGAAGAGACTGCTTTCCATTTGTAGGTAGAAAAATCAAATTGGAAACACCCATAGGGTGGGAGAAGTTAGGTAGGAAAAAGAAACCACTAAGACTTAATAAATCTGACCTAATTTTAAAAAGAAAAAATGTGGCTGTCATAGGCCTAACGTAAAGAACCAGGTAGTACTTAAATTGCTGTGGCTCTTAATTGCTCAAGAAGTGAAAAGATTGAAATGTAGGCTCTGTGGTTTCACTTAATTAATATTTATGATGATAGAAGAAAATTAAATAAGGCAAACAGTGTAATTTTAAACACCCTGTGGTCACAGTCTGCAGGACTCACAACAAATTCAGAAGCAAGAAATGCAAGTGCTCTGGGGACATGTGATTTTAGTTTGGGGATGTGTGATTTTCAGTTTTCCCCATTTCATCCTTCATATTGAATGAGACCCCCAATGCTGACATCTTAGAATGCTGTGGTGACTTTTTTCACTGATCGGTTTTGCATGTTTTCTTTGTCATTGTGATTGAATATCTGAAGAAAGAGTTCCTTTTTCCATAGGGACAAAAAGCAAGGGGCTGCCTAAAGATGTTAGCTTTGGAAACATGTATAATTGCTCCAACTGATGTTTCTAAGATGCATATCTGTCATGTATTGATTCTTTTTGTGCTTTGATGATTTGGGTTTTCCCTCTTGGAAACAGAGTTGGAGAGATAGCATTATTTCCTGTTGTGAGGAATCCAAACTCTGAGGTTGGTTCAGCTTCTGTGTGCTAATAAATATTTAAAAAATGGATGGATGGATGGATGGATGGAAGAAAAAAGAAAAAAAATAGATGCTATACAAGTTTAATTGAAAAGCTCATAGTTTGCCCCTGAGCACTCGGTTTAGCAGGATAAAATCAAATTATAACAAATCCTAGGCCAATTCTGTTCAAACTTCAATTGATAACCCGTTGATAAATTGTGACCACAATTTACTTCCCTAAAATTATTGTTAAGTGTAAGAAAGTAAAAGAATGAAATACAAGATTTCTGTGTATCTCACATAGTAATGGATGTGTAGACTTGAAAAGCCTCTGTTTCCATTATAAATGTATGTATATCTGAATCGGGATGTAATTGCATCTCTGACTGTGGTTCTTATTTCAAAAGTTTGAGAGACTCTATACACTGGGGGTTGAGGTTTCATTAGCTCTCCTTGTGAGGAAGCTTCATATTTCTCATCTGTGAAACAGGGATAACCACAGAAGTCAGCTTATAGGGCTGGAAGAAAATGGAGTGATTGAAGCTCACCGTGATGGTTTAGTTCAGCATCTACCATATAGAGAGACTATCTGCACTGTATTTTTCACTCCCTGTGTCCACTAGTTTCTCAAGAAAGATCTCAGCACATGACACAGAGAGATGCATTGTACTATATTTTACAATTCTTTCAACTTGGAACCACAACCAGCTCTCTTAAAATGCAACCATATTTGCTTAAATTGTCACCACATATTTGTAAAGGTTATTCTCTTCTCTATGAATGATATAAATGCTGTGTGGAGTTCTGGGCCAAAAACTGCTCCAGGATTAGAAAATGTGTTCTGCCCACGTGTAATTTTTCTTAGCAAAGAGTTAGTACTTGTCTTCAATTCTGTAACTTTCTCTTCTTTGAAGATTAAGTTCCACATTTCATTTTTTCCTGTTGACCATAACTCTCAACTGTTTCTGTTTCCAACTCTTCCACCTGCTACATACAGTTGTTCATTTTCTCCTTGTCCTCTTCTTGAGGCCACTCGATGCTGGAAGCTTGAGCTTTGAAATGTTTACACAACTCGTCTCTTTACCCTCCCTAGGAATATGCTTTTCACCATTCTCATTTCTGATCACCTTTCTGTTCTTTCACCTGTCAATGCATTTGCTCTCCTCTCCATTCAGTAAAACCATTTTCCACCAAGGAAGGCCAGGTGACCTAAGTTTGTAAGAAGCCTCCTTCATCCATCTATCTAGAAGACTTCTCATCTGCCAAAGCCAAGCTGATAACTCTTGGATCCTTTCCCATGATGACTGTTTCAGACCAACCTGGGGGATCTGCTCAGGGTGAGACCTTAGCCAAAATCTCCTACTAGATGTAAAAATTTCCACTTGGACTTAATGCATGTAATAGGGAAGTTCTCATTCTTTTAAATTGACCAATGTAGCTTACCTGCTCCATAAAACTGGAAACCTTACTATTAGTGATGAAAAATTCCCCCCTTTTCTAAGCTCATTCCTTCAAATAAAAGAAGCTATGTGTGGTGGCACATGCCTATTTTTCCAGTGACTTGGGAGGCTGAGGCAGGAAGGATCACAAGTTCAAGGCCAGTCTCAACAACTTAGTGAGGCCCTAACTAACTTAGTGAGAACTTGTCTCAAAATTAAAAAATGAAAAGTACTGGTGATGTGGTTCAGTGGTTGAGTGTTCCACAGGTACAATAACCAGTACAAAAAAATACAAAAACAAAACAGAAACAACATCAAAGAAATCAGGCTGGCAATACAAAGGTAGGCACAGAGCAGGGCAGGCATATATGGGGGTAAGTGCTGGGGAGGAGATTTCACTTCTTACCTTCCCAACACTATTGTTCAATCTCTTCCTTAACTGATATTTGAGCACAATTATCATTTTTCAATTTTCCTTTCCACATAAAGCTACATTTTGGAATCTTCCCATGTACATGCCCATAGAACGATCTCTTATTTATAGTGCACAACAGTGTGCACAGTCCCTAGCTCTTAAATCTACTATTGTTGGTGTTTCAGGCAAATTCCCAGAACCCAAATGTGTGTGATTTAATAGGGTGGTGCTCCCATGTAAGGAAACAAATGAAGAAAAGACAAATGTACAAGGTGAAGTTCTTCAAAGAAGAACTCTGACTTATCCCAAAGGAGACTCTGGGTGAAAGGGAGCTTCACACCTGAGTGGCTAAGGGCTGTCCTTTGATCAGGGGCTCACAAACCCCAAATACCCAGAGTTTTCTATATGAATATACCAAGGGCAGTCTCTGCTGAACAGTAACAAGTACAGAAGCTTTCTGAAAGCCCCATTCCATATGGCCCTCATCCTTCTCAGATCCTGCCATAAGTGTGATATCTTAGCTCTCATTTATAGTCATCTTACTGCATTATTCTAGAACAACTCAGTCAATATTCATTCAATCAACATGGACTCTCCAGTGTGCCCCCAAGGACTCATAGCTTCCATGAGCCTCCATGGTCAAGTTGCCCCCATGGCCTCCTTGAAATGTCTTCAAGGAGGTCACAGTACTGGAAGTGAACCCAAAAGGTATATAAATACCAGACAATGTATGTATAACCATAGCAGTAGGATCATGCACCCCCAAGATAATAGCAATTCACTGGTTCTTTGCTGGGAGAGTTCAATCTGAGGGAATGATATTGAAACTAAGCCCTGGAAGAAAAATTATTTACCATGCTGAAGGAGACAAGTTGCAGCTCTACTTGGCACCTAGCCAAGACAACCATGCAGGAGATTGTGAGCACTAATCCTAGTGGGGAGAGTGTTTTAGTCAGCTTTTTCGTCATTATGACTTAAAAAACCTGACAAGAACAGGTTTAGAGGGGGAAAAGTTTATTTGGTGTTCATTGTTTCAGAGGTCTCAGTCCACAGAAGGCCAACTCCTTTGCTCTGGGCCCAAGATGAGGCAGAACATCAAGGTGGAAGGGTGTGGCAGAGCAAAGCAACTCAGGATATGACAATCAGGAAGCAGAGAGAGAGAGAGAGAAAGAAAGAGAGAGAGAGAGAAAAGAGAGAGAGAGAGAAAGGGCCTTCTCACTGGGAACAGATATAGACCTTAAAGGCACACCCACAGTGACCTACCTCCTCTAGTCACATCCTACCTGTCTACAGTTACTGCCCAATTAATCCAAGTGGATTAACACACTGATTAGGTTACAACTCTCATAACCCAATCATTTCACTTCTGAACAATTCTTGCAATGTCTTACAATGAGCTTTTGGGGAACCCCTCATATCTAAATCATAATAAGAGAACAAGTATCTGGATGTAACATTCTCTCTGGTTTCCACTACATAGTCATGCAGACAGCACAGTTCTCAAAAGAAGTCAGCCTCTCTGGTAAGTCACACCTCTCTGATGGTATCCCCAGAAAGCTCTAAACCAATATAGATAGGAAAGTAGCAGGTGAAATGAAAATATGGAACTAGGGGTCAGAAGGATTGTGTCTTAGTTTTGGCTCCCCAGAGGTAGACATTATACAATGATCTGACTTCCTTAACAAGATCCCTAAAGGGCAAGAAGTTAAATCAAGAACTATAAATGAGATGGGCTCAAACTAAAATGCTTCTTTTCAGCAAAAGAAACAATCAGTAATGTAAAGAGAGAGCCTACAGATTGGGAGAAAATCTTTACCACATGCACCTCAGATAAAACATTAATCTCTAGGATATATAAAGAACTCAAAACCTTGACACCAAAAAAATAAATAACCCAATCAATAAATGGGCCGAGGAACTGAACAGACACTTCATAGAAGATACACAACTGATCAACAAATATATTAAAAAATGTTCAACTTCTCTAGCAATTAGAGAAATGCAAATCAAAACTAAGATTTCATCTTATTCCAATGAGAATGGCAATTGTCAAGAATACAAGCAACAATACATGTTGGCGAAGATGGGGGGAAAGGTACACTCCTACATTGCTGGTGGAAATGCAAAATGGTGCAACCATTATGGAAAGCAGTATGGAGATTTCTCAGAAAACTTGAAATGGAAACACCATTTCACCCAGTTATCCCACTCCTTAGTTTATACCCAAAGGACTTAAAATCAACATACTACAGTGACACAGCCACATCAATGTTTAAAGCAGCTCAATTCACCATAGCTAAAATTTGGAACCAACCTAGAAGCCCTTCAGCAGATGAATGAATAAAGAAAATGTGAGAGATATCCCACATTTTCTTCATATATTTTATTTTATTTTATATATATATTTTATTCTATATATATATTCTTTATATATATTTTCTTTATATATATATATATATATATATACATATATATATATATACACACTCAGCTTTAAAGAAGAATGAAATTATGGCATTTGTCAGTAAATGAATGGAGTTAGAGAATATCATGCTAAGTGAACTAAGCCAAACCCAAAAAGCCAAAGGCCAAATGTTTTCTCTGATATATGAATGCTAATTCACAATAAGGGTGGGGATAGGGAAGAATAGAGTTACTTTATATTAGGTAAAGGGGAGTGAATGGAGGGAAGGGAGTATGGGGAAGGAATGATAGTACAGTGAAACAGACCTTATTACCTCATGTATATTTATGACTGCAGGACCAATGTGATCCTACAATATGTATTATCAGAAAAATGAGAGATTACACTCCATTTTTATATGATCTATCAAAATGTATAAATGCATTCTACACAAAAACTTAGAGCAAATAAAAAATTAATTAAAAAAAGAATTTGAGTGTAAGCAGGGAACACTAGAAGGGCAGTGGGGAAGCAAGGCAGGGAAAGAAAGGCAGCCTATTGAAAGGCATGCTATTAAACAGGCTATCACTGTGGACTCTTGAGGCCTAATACTGCTAGGACCTTTGGGAGCCAGAGGAGAACATGTATCTCAGTGTTGTCCTTACCAAGGGGTGAGGGAACTGAGGTATTTATGTATCAACTCCTATATTTATTGATTGACATATAAATATAAATATTTATATTTATTGCTGCTGAGGAATCTTTTCTGGATATTTCCAGTCATGCATGGGTAGGGTAGGAATGGCTGCCAGAAACACCCTCAGGCACAAGGGTGAGAGAATGCTGGCAGATGGAAGGGCCATGGGAGATATACTTGGGGTCCTGACATCATTTAAGTTCTAGTGTCTCCATTTCCCAATGGCAAGGTTTTAGGGGCCTTAGTCTCCTAAACCTGAGTCAGACTTTAGACTAAAACAAGGATAATGGTAAATGCCTTTTAATTGTTGTAAGGTTTAAATGGAGCTTTGCTTTAATTCTTGAATAATATCTTCAAGAATTCTGATAAAGAAGGGAGAGACAAGTAGACATACACTGATATTCATATTTATCACCGGCTCTGGACTCCAGAACTTCATTCCTAAGTGTGGAGAGGCCACAAATCTCCTCCAACTTCTTCAACAGAATCAACCTTTCAAATTTGAATTATGAGAGTCATAGATTGTGGATCACCTGTATGTACCAAAAATTATATTTCTTCTCAGAATGATGCATCATAATTCAGAAATGTGACTTTCCAAGGTTTAAGCAGAATGGAATAGTGATCAAGGTCATCTGAAGAATTAGCAGCAGGAAAGAGTAGGCAGAGTCCTCCTGTCTCCACTGAGATGCTTGCTGAGCTCAAGATCTCTTCATTACTTGAAAGAAGACAGATGGGAATGACCAGTTCCAGCAGAAACCTTCAAGTTTTATGCATTCCCAGTGCCCAGTGGTAAGAGTAGACAGAAATATTGAATAATGCTGACTTTCTTCCTAGTAAGTAAAAGGTAAATGATTGATTTGCTTTTTAGTTTCCTGGTGAGATGATTCACCTCCACTGACTAGGGACTGACGATAAAAATAATATCATTTTGGAAAGTCCCCATAACTCAAGCCTGGATTTCTAGCTCCTTCCTAAACACTGAAAACCAGAAAGGAGAATACCTGGGGACTCACGCAGAGTACAGATCACAGAGGAAAGCTCCTACAATTCGACTGGAAGCACGACACTAAGCACCTTTGTGCAAAATACCGGCACTGTGATAATTCCCACCATGGGTGAAAAGGAACGTCCCATTTTCAGGGCCATTTCTACAAAGTCCTGATGGAATTTCTCCTGTCCTTGTAAGAACTCTCACTCCCCAGACTCAGATTTGCTTTTAACCAAAAGCCTTTGATTTGATCCCCATGAGGTTAATGGGACTTTCAATCAGTCACAAGACCCTTCAGAATTTATCTGGAAATTGCACCCTCTCTTTATTTTTACCACTTTCCTATAATTGAATTTATGTTCTAGACATTAATCATTTTCATTTTCAAAGCTAGATAACATCTGAAGAGCTATTTCCCATTTCCTAAGCTCATTTAGAATAGTATAAGTAAAACCCTAACTTTGTCCACTGTTCGGAAAAAAAAAAAATCCATGTACACTAACTTGAGATTTTTCACACTTTATTATCCCAGCCTAGAAAGCAGGAGCTGAGCCTTCGATTCATATTCTATTCCATCATGAGTACAGCTCTGCTAAAGGGATTTGCATGTTTAAAGGAGCAGTCACAACAACGCACATAATGAATTCTCCAGGGGCCTTTGTAGGGAAATTGCTATTCATTCCAAACGTTCATGCCTGCTCTAGGGCTGCTTCTCCAAGCACGCTGATTGGACTCCTGTGTTCAGCACCAGCCAATCATAAGGCACCCGAGCCGAGACCTCCATCTTGTTTGGACTTATTTAGGAGGCAGGCAGGGGTGAGTTGAGTTGGGGGCAGGGTACCAACCTGTAGGCAGACTGAAGGTGTTGTGCGTAGGTGTGGAAAGGTGAATAATAAGGTTGGTTACTTTCCTAATTCCTTTATCAGAATGCACCTTTTCTAGGGATCAAAAACACAGAGATATTTAATTTCTCCATTTTAAGTAGGCAATAACAAGGATTGTCACTGTTTCTCATAAAAAAATGTGATAAAAAGTGAATTGGGAAAGGAATTTTGACCACCAGATGGTAGGAAATTCTACAGTAAAATATTCCATGATCTGTAAACTCCAGCATATTCCATATACCTGGAATAGCTATGGTTGAGTTTATTTAAAATCTTACAAGAAAAGGAGTAGGCACACTAGTACTGCAACTGATGTCACTGTTGTTTGTGGAGGGATTGTGTGACAAGGACCTGGGATGGAACTGGGAAAAACCTCAGCATTTCTTTAGCTTTGTTTTAATCATCAGCATCACCTTTTCCCCTGCAACTGTGTCAACAAAGGGGGCAGGACCTTCTTAGTCACTACCTTTGATGTCCATATAACTCTGCTTCTCTATCTCCAAGGGTCCTTCATTAGCCTCTTGCCAGGCATTGTTTTCCCTCAGGGCTCTATCAGTAATTGTTCTTCACTAACGTTTAGCATGTAGGGAAACTTGGTAAGGTATATCTCTACCAAAGGTATTAATTGGTTCAAGAGAGAAATTAATGAATGATAGTGGTAAAGAGCATGACTTTTAGAGTCAAGATACTGATTTCAGGCTCTGATTCCATTATTTATGAACTGAGTAACCAGGAGCAGGTTACTTAGCACCCTCACCCTCAGTTTATTCATCCATGAATGAAGATAGTGATTATTTCTTCCTCCATGGAGATCATGCCTCATTGTACATAGTGATGACTCGCAAAGAACTGAATATTAATCATTACTGTAAATATATAAGATTTCTCTATATGTTGGCTATTGCAGGGTATGAAACAGCTGGATGAATTTGCATAGTTTAGATGTGATCTGCTTTATACTACAATTCCTTGTAGTACCCAAGGAATTCTCTCCAAGGTCACTGGGAAGTGATGTCATTCAGGGCAGATGTAGGTCTTGCCTTGTGTTTTCACAAGCTACCCACCTGTGCAGCCAGGTACATGTTCTAGGAGGAAAAAAGTATTCTAAGGATATATTTCTTTTAAGGATAAGTAAAACTGAATACTAAGTTACTCATTATGTTATCATCATCCATCATCATCATCATCAACATGGGGGGGAATTCAAGTTGATATCTTAGAGGACAATCACCTTCTCCTACGGAGTGTTCTAAGTTATACAGAAGATCAGCTAACATGACCCTAGGGGAGCCTTTCTTATTTTCCAGTGGTTATTTCTAAAACAAGAAAAACAAGCTTTCTATTCATGCTATCCTTCTCAACAGCTTAAAAAAGAATTTGAAGACAGATTTAAATAACCCAGTTATTTACCTGTTATATACCTCTGTCTCTGGGGAGCTGAATGGCCTTGAGTGAGGTCTTGTTTGATTTCACTGAGTCTCAAAATCTTAAACTTTAGAACAGAATGAGGACATCCACCCAGCTAGAGACTTGTTAAGGTGATAAACTCATGGGAGTATAAGGGTTTTGCCAAGCTATGGTTCCCTGCTACCCGGTACTCATGGAAATAGGGAAGTTCAAACTGAAAGTGTCAGAGAACTCATAAACTAGTTAAAAATTTTAAGGACATGGAAAGGGTTTGGCTCTTCTCAAGGAATTTTTTCCTTTACAAAGGTACACATCTATTGATTATGACTAAGAATATACCTTTATAACTGAAAATATTAAATCAAAGCCACCTTTGTCCTTCCGTACATTACATTCTCTCCCTTTCTCTCTCTAACTTTGTCTTTACTGGGGATTGAACCCAGGGCCTTGGACATTCTAGGCAAGCCTGTATCACTGAGCTACATCCCCAAGCCATCACATTCTTTCAGTCCATCCACTATGAAAGTGAATCTGTGAGGGAAAGGTTGAAAGTTTTTTTCTAGATCAATGTTTCTTGGTGTGGATGAGTCACTTAAAAATCTTATCAAAAGGTGAACTTTGAATTTGAAGGTCTAGAGTGGGATGGTGGGTGGGGGAAATGTCTGAGATTCTGCATTTCTAACAAGCTCCCAGTTAATATTGATCTGCCATTTTGGATACCACTTGTTGCATGGCAAAGGCCAAGAACAATGACTGTGGATTCTTGAGACCATGGCAAAACAATAATTTTGAAAGCCAGATTTGAGAAAAGAGGAAATGAAAATTTAAATTTTGAAATCTTCCTTTACATGTTGAGAGTAAGTCATTATATACCCTAAATCTTTACCATAAGCTATGGGAGGTTTACCATAAGTAAAAGGAGGTTGGAATATGACATAAAGTAGTTGTCCCACGAATAAGAAGAAGGTGGGAAAAGTTTCTTGATTCATGAAAGGAGGGTCAGAGGGAGAGGGAGAGGAGTAGTAAAGGGGGCCCTGACTCTTCTCCCTTGGGTCAAATCCAGGAAGAAGGAAAGGTATGGGAACATCTAGGAGGCATTTTCTGAGACTCTAAAGACACCTGGGCCCATGATCCTTTTTGCCTCAGTCACACCACTCCCAACATGGAAGACCACTGTAGAACAAGGAAGACAGTGGATTTTGGATTAAGGTCTGACTGTTTGGTGGGAAGTGCATGCTGGAGACAGACAGTGGACATGGTTGAGACTGAGAAGCTGCAGTCACCCAAAGTTTATAGGGAGCATGTGCGTGAACCTTTAAAGCCCTGATTCAGGTACATGGTGTTCAGGTACTTCAGCAAAGGGAACTCACACAGGCAGGACCAGAACTCTGCAATGGCAATAGAAAATAGTGTCTAGATCATACAAGAGATGTCCTTCCCCTGGACATCTCTTGATTGTCCAGAGCTAATTGAAACTAGAGGAATGCCTATAGGTGGCCAGGCCTCCCCTGATACCTGATATATGAGACTTTCTTGAACCTGGGGACATCTTGAAGAGCAAAAAAAGGAGGGAGGTAAACAGCTCTGGTGAGAAGATGTCTTCAGAAGAGATGGCATTAAAGTGGCAGATGCTACTCATTCAGAGGGAATGATATTTCTTTTCCTTAGCAGGTTTGTGTCAGCTTACCTAGTCATGTGGAGAGCTGGAGGTGGGAGGGAACTTGAAATTGAATTTAGTAATAGGAAATAAAGAAACCACTTTTTTTTTTTTTTTGGCCCATGGGAATAGTAGTGTATATTGTCAATCCCTCTACAGTATCATTTAATCAACTTTAAAATAAAATTACCTCTCACACCCCAACATGCAATCATTTAATTCATGTGCTTTATACTATACAACTAAAAACAGTGCTAGTAAACCTGATATTTAATGGTTTTAAAAATGATCATGTGTTATATTTTCATGTTTTTTCTAGACCTCTGAATTTTTATTTTTATGTGCTCAACTTTGTTACCCATTTGTTGTGAAAAATGGCAAGTATGCCAGGTTATTGTGGCATGTCTGTGATCCCAGCCACTTGGGAGACTGAGGCAGGAAGATCACAAGTTTGAGGCCAGCATCAGCATCTTAGAGAGGACCCTGTCTCAAAATAAAACATAGAAAGGGCTGGAGATGTAGCTCAGTGGTAGAATACTCTTGGGTTCAAGTCCCAGTATCCCCCCAAAATGTTAAAAATGTGTGTGTACATATATATTTTGAATGTGTGTGTAATATATATAATGTTATGGGTCGAGTGATATCCCACCCCCCCCCCCAAAAAAAAAACCCTCTTATGCTGACATTTCACTTCAGAAAGTGAACATATTTGGAGAAAGAGACTTAAAAAAAGTAATTAAGGTTAAATGAGGTCATTAGGATGGACCCTAGTCCAATATTACTGGTGTCCTTATAATAGGAAGAGATTAGGACACAAATACAGGGAGAAGACCATGTGAAAACACAGGGAGATACCGGGCATCTACAAGTCAAGAAGAAAGGCCTCAGGAAAAACCAATACTGTCAACACCTTGATCTCAGACTTGTAGCCTCCAGAATCATAAGAACATTTCTGTTGTTTAAGCTACTCAAATTATGGTACTTTATTATGTCAGCCTTAGCAAACTGATGCAGAGATTAATATATTTATTAGACAGCTGTATTGATGTCCTTTTATTGCACATTATGAATTAAAACAATAATCTAATACGAGGTGACAGAATTCTCTTTCTTGCTCACCCGGTTGACCAATATTTATTGAGTGCCTTCTATGTATGAAAGCACTGAAGATTCTGTGGTCCCTTCAGGTCCACGCACACATGTGAATTCACACAGTACATTAACTTGGGATACCAGATGAGAAGCATTATTATTGCTAGAGAGGTTCTCAGAGGAAGGTCAGGGAAGTGGTATGTAAACTGGATTTTAATGGGAGAGCTAGGAAATATCTCATTTGGGAGTAATGGTATGAGCCATAATGAGAAGCAGAGAGGTCAGGAACAGTCTGGAAATAGTGATTAGATGCTTTGGCTAGATATGGACAGAGCATAAGGAGATGTCAGGAGAGGATTCAGTTGTGCTGGGCCTTGAAGGATGGTCAGATTGTGCTGGCTCAGATTTTATTCAATGAGGAATGGAGAGTAATCGAAGTTTTTTAAACTGACGACTCACAAGATTGTGAAGTATTAAACAGAGTGAAGAGTTTACTGGAGATGGACATTGCAGCAATTCAAATACAAGGTAACCAAGAAGAAGACTTGAGTGAAAGGGCTTCAGAGTCTAAAAGAATGCTCAGGATCTGGCAATATCCTTTTACTTTTCTTCCTTTTTATTTATGGAAAAATAAAATACTTTTACAGTCTGTCACCCTTCCTTGAGTTGCTCTCTGGCGAGTTGAGAAAAGTGAAAAACTTAAGGTCTTTGCCTTTTCTGAAGCTGGCTGGGATAAACCTCAGTGGTTCTGCTGAATGAGAATCATTAGCATATTTATAATAGGTCTCAGTATCAGATAGCAGCACTTGAGAATCAAGATAGAGAGTGTTATTGTGAGTAGGAAATTAGTGGGTCCATGGAGGAGATAAAATAATGAGTGACAATCATCCTGCTGGTTGTTATCAGCATTGGCACAGTGGGATGTAGTGATGAGCTAACTGAATTTGCACCAAAATATTTCATCTTCCCACTGGGTAAAGTTCCACTGCACAGAGATTGTGCTTTGGTTCTTGTTGGCTCTGGAAAAATGAATATCCTTTATGAGGGAGAAGTGCTGAGATTATCTAAGTAAGGCCTCAGACATGGTGACCATCCCATTTTTATCTCTTGAAATGAATCAATATATATTATATTGATCTGTTAAGACAGAATCTCCTAGCATTCTCTCTTAACTGTCTTGGATTTCTCTGTTCATTACTAATATTTTTCTTCAGTTTAAAAATAGAAATGATATTCTTACTGTTCTAAGGGTTAAAATTCTGAGATCAGAGTGCCTGCATGGTCAGGTTCTGATGAGGGCCCTTTCTGGGTGTGCAGATGACTTCTTCTTTGCTGTTTCCTCACCTGAACTTTCTTTGGTGTATGCACATGGAAAGAGATGAGGACCCTATCCTATGACCTCATTTAACCTTGATTATCTCCTAACTAAGTCTCTCCAAAGACATTCACATTGGAGGTTAGGGTTCCAACATGAATTTTAGAGGGATACATTTCAGTCTAAATCAGGCATTTAGATGTATTGGGCATCCAGGAATCACCTGAAGAAGGCATACCTAATGTTAGCAATGACAATTCTTACTTGTTTCTGAATCTCTGAGTTTGACTGCTAAATTGCTATACTTCCTGTGGTACTGGAATGGGTATTCTGTCTTGGATTTGCTAGCTCAGCTCTGTCCTTGGCATCAATTCAAGAGAAATCTTTGCCCAAAGTTCCTGGATGTGGCAAGTTATCTTGGGGCTTGGGCTTGAACTACTTAGCTTGACTTCACCTCCTGGTCACATGTATGAGTTCAGGAGTTGACTCTTTACCTCATGTAAGCCACTTGGGCTGGAGAGATCTGGAAGAATACATGCTGTACCAGTATGAGAAGAGATCACTAATTTTCCTTCCTGGATGTGATGGGAGAAACTTATATTGTGAGTGTTGCTTATGAAACTGATTATACAGAAAGAAGATGAGCCAAACAGAACCCAGGGTCTTGACATTCTTATAGTGTTCCTGAATCAAACAAGTTCAAAGTTCCTCTACTTCTGGACTTGTAGGTAAGGGCACCCTAAAGTTTCAAGTGAGGCCTTTGCCAGTAAGGTTTAGTCAGGTCAGTTAAAATATTAGCAAAGTATAAACTCATTAGCAGAAAAAATTGCCTTTCTCTCTATGTGTACATATCAAAGACCTCACAGCCCAGAAGACCCACAAATTCTGGTAAATTTCCCTCAAACTATTATCAAATAAAATCTTCTTTTTCTAAAAGACTGTGAGCTTATTCTTCTTCTAAAAATATCTACACCAGAATTGCGACAATTAAGAGCATTACCAAAAAGAAAATGTCCTGAAACTTTTGGGAATGTTTTTTCACATTTGCAAAATGATTTGCAACCAGACCTGCCAGCTAGCACTTCACGGAAGTCAAGAAGTAGGTTTTGAATATCTAGATCATTCCCACCCCCAGCATCCAAATCCACAGTAAAATCAACTTTCTAGCTGTCTCTAGTAGATGTAACCAAATACTCAGAATAGCTCGTACAAGTACTGAATAATTCTGATAAAAGTTGATGTAACTGGGGCACAGTCACATTTAGTCAACTTACCTTAGGTCTCTAATTCGGGTTATTGCCTCAGAAGCTCTTCAATTCAGTTGCCCCCATCCTGTGGCCACCTTCTCTAGTAGCCAAAGCCTACTCCACCACCCTAAATAACTCTGAATGTGCAGCATAGGTGTTTGGGTTGGTTGGAGATGGCAGTACTTCCCTCCCATTTCTTCATTCAGGATTTCTCTCCTTCAAAGGATACTTTGTTATTCCCAAGTTTCCTTCTCCTGCCTGTATGAATCTAAAATGAACTTGAACTAAAAGTACTTGTTGAGTGGTTATGCTCCCAACTGTAATTTGGAGTCAAGGTATGAATATTTTATACTCAAAGAGTCACTGAAGATTTGTAAAAGGTTTTTAAAAATAAAATGAATACACTCGTTTTTGTTGGCACAGGAAGCCTATGGGAGAAAACAAAAACACAGGACAAGCCCTCAATCATTAGACTTTAAAAAATGAATCTGGATTTGTGTGTGGGGATGATCAGGAGTAACGGTGGTGAGTACAGAGTGTCCTTTGGAGGGAAGAACTACCCAAATGAAGGAGGACTGGGAAACAAAAACAAAAGCCACCCAAACACTCCAATCTCATTTTAAACCTACCCAAATTCCAGAGGTGCCATTTCAGAAGGTGCTCTTCATGCCCTGGCAGAAATTAGGTGTCGGGCTGGGAAGCCAGTATTCAGATGCCTGTGGCTTCCTTTCACTGCAAAAATAGATTTAGAAAATAATCCAGTCTTTGGCAAAGTCTCTCTAAGACCAAGAGACCTGAGTAGCCCCTTTGCTTTTGCTGTATGTTTGTGTTGCAGTGAGCCAAGGGCTTTGTGAGCTCATAGGCTACTTCAAAGCTGAACACAGTTGAAACAGAAAATTAATACATGTTAATTAAGCATTTCCTGCCCCCCCAAAAATCTTTGAGGTTTATTCTCTTAATAATATCTATTGGTTCATAGGATGGAATTCTGTTAAGTGAATTTCATTGGGTGGAACTCGTTTTAATAGAAGGATAGATGTTTGGATTCTTTTCACCTTCAAACCTTAGCATACTCAAGATTATGATTAACTGAGAATTGTAAGTTGTTTCCTGAAGACTTCTATATGAGGATATTGCAGGAACAGATCATGTCTGAAATTCAGCAAGCATGTGAATATGTTTTAATAGCACCTGATGCATATCACTTCTCTAAGCAAAGTGAGTGGCAATTTCAAGGAGGAAAGGAAGACTCTAAAACCCGATGAGGTGGCTGCCAAGATCATGACCTGCTGTGGGGTGCCTCATAATTACTCTTTACTAGATGTTCTTAAATGACATTGCTTCTTCTCTTCCCCTTCACCCCTAAGGGTTTTATTCTTAATGTCTAAACTCAATCTGGGATCCTGGATTTTTTAAGTAGATTCAACCAATGAGGATTTTGTAAAAAATATAGGTGTGAGCACACACACACACACACACACACACACACACACACATACACACACACACAAAGATCCAAAAAACTATATAGCATTTTTACCCATTAAATTGGCAGAGATTTAAAAATATGCTAATGTGTAGTGTTGGCCAGAGTTTGGCTAAAAATTTCAACTTGTAGACTGGGTGTGGTAGTAAAATGGGTACAGTCTTCAAGGACAGATTAGTAGCTTGTATTATTTGACCCCAGAATTTGAATTTTAGTTATTTATCCTGCAAATAAAGAAGAGAACAAGATTTGCCTATCACATTTATTTTGATGGTGAAAATATGGAAACAACAGCCATGTTAATCAGTGAGGGACTAGTTTTTTAAAAATTGTTGAAATATCCAGTTCTTGAAAATTATTTCTTGTAACCTCCATAATGTATATATGTGTATACATGTGTGTGTGTATATAAGTATATATATAAAATATATGTATAAAAACAAATACAAATAAGAATATATTATACAAAAAATCCATTTAGGACTCAGTTTTTTATTTCATTATTAGTCAAGGCTTTAATTATTATTTTTTTCATTTTTAGTGCATATAGTTATACATAATAGTGGGATTCATTTTGACATATTTATAAATGCATATAACAGTTTTCTCTATTTCCATCAATGGGGAACTAGTTTCATAAAGTATGTGCATGAAATGGAATATTATGTAGCCATATAAATTGGAATGTACAGACACTGAAAGATTTCCATAATTTAGACCTAAGGGGGAAAAAAAGGATAGAGCACAATGGTATATATAGTTTAATCCCACTTGTATAAAAAGCTATACATATGCATATATATGCATAAAATTTCTGAAAAAATACATAAAAAATTGTAATGAATGTTAATCCTTTTCATATGTGGAACTGAGGACCTAAGGGGAGAGGAGGGAGGATTTAAATTTTATTTCATATACCTTCATATTACTTTGCTTGTTTAAAAATTATATTTATTTTATTATTATCAAGTCTATTTAATTGTTTTAAATAGCTAAACATCCAATCAAGGCCATGGTTCAAGATTTTCTGAATTAATTCAGATTACTTCCTATTTGCCATCTGGTGTCTCCCACCCTTATCTCAGTTTCTCTGACAACCCTATTTTGACCGAGTTCCTTAAACCTGTAGGCAAGTCTTTACTCTCAGCTTTCCTGTGCAGCTCTTCACTGTCATATGAAAGGTATTAAAGAAAGTTCTGTGAAATACCAAATAGATACACAATGGACACACAACTTCTTCATTCCCAAGTGATGGCCTTGAAGTTGCTCTGGGTACATCAGCAGTTCTATCAACCTTCATTAATGCCATTGTATTTGTTTTCTTTCACTGCATAAAATCCCCACAAATTTAGTGACTTGAAACACACATATATTAACTCACCATGTTAGTGGTCAGGACTCCCTGCACAGCCTAGCTGGGGTCTCTGCTACAAGATCTCCCATAGGCTGAATTCAAGGCATTGGCTGATGCAGATCTCATTGCAAGGTTCAACTGTGGAAGGATTCACTTCCATGCTCATGAAGTTGTTGGCACAATTTTCTTTCCTACCTTTTATTGGATGGAAGGCCTGTTTCTAACTCTCAGTTCCTTGCCACATAGGACTCTTCAACATGATTCCTTGCTTTGTCAAAGCCAACAAAAAAGTCTACTAGCATGATAAATATTGCATTTGTAATGTAATCGTGGAAGTGAGAACTCATCACTACTCTGATGGTCTGAGGCAAGTCACAAATCTCACATGTAAAGGGAGTAGATTGTGTAAGGGCACGAATACTAGGAGGTTGGAATAGATGGAGGTGAACTTAGACTTTGCCACTGTCACAAGCTTATATGATTGATATTCACATAGACTAAATTAACTCCATCAGAAAAGTCTAATAGTCACAGATGACTTTCTCTAAAGGTCTTCTCACCTCCCCATTTATTTACAACTTCCCTGGGGCCTTTCCAGGTCATTGTTCACCCACCTTATGCTCATCTTTGTATCTTCTTTTCATCTGGGCTTCATCTGTTGGTACAAACCTTTAGTGAACGATTAATTCCATTCTTTGCTCATTTGGGTTCCCATCCTTGAGTGCTGAGGGGTAGAGAAAAGTATCTTGAGAGCATACAATTAATGAGTGATCTTGACTCCATCTGGGTTCCAAGCCCAAATGCCAACTTCCTGTCACCTCTCTCAGCTAGCCCACTGCATCCCTTCTCTACTACCTATCTATTCTGTTTTCTTCATATGAGTATTTGCCATTTGAAATTCTCTGGTTTGCTTGCTTTCTCACTTATTGTCTGCTTCCCTTCAGTAAGAAGGAGGGGTGTGGGGATTTGTTTCTCCTCATTCAACTGCAGTATTTCCAGGACCTGGAATGACTCCAAGCACATGGTAAACATTTAATAAGTATGTGTGAAATAAATAATTGGATTAGTCAGTGAGTAATCAGTGTGCCCTGTGAAACCTGTATGAGGCGGAAGCAAGAGGAAGCGCCATTGTTGCTCTGTCCCTAATGATTATTTCACACACCATTTCTAAGGTGCCTACATGGCCGTGAATCTCAACCTTGCTCTCCTGGTATTGTTGACTTTTGTCTTGGCAATATCTAAGCCTTGCCCAGCCCTTCCTCTTTCCTCACTAATCTGAGGGTTACTGTGGTTAGACTAAAATGTGCTCCAGGAACTTATCCCCTGGAAATGCCTTCCCCATCTCCCACTTTTACATTATCAGTGACTGGCAAATATGATGATATAACTAAGAAATGACTTGCAAAATTTGGAGACTTTCAACTGCTCCTATTTACCTGCATATTTTTGTGCTGCAGGTGGTATAATTACAGGTGGAGATTGATAATGGAAATAATAAGGTAACCTCTGAAAGTGATAACTGGGTGTCAGGGTTGTTAGGTGTGCTTTACCTGCAGACTGTCTCTTTCAAACCTCTCAGGATTCCCATCTTGCACGGGAGGTGCTGTTTGTTCCCACCGAGGTATCACCTCTTCTATAAACAACTACCTGGTCAAATGTAAATAGGGTTTCTAAGGCAGCTTATTAGGATAAAGTCAGTGAAAATAATTTTAATAACATTCTTATATTAAGAAGGAGGTTTAATGAAAATACAATTTTAACATAATTAGATTGAACTGGTTCAGCAATGTATACATAATCTGAAATGATCTTACTTAAGCTCACCTAGTACCTTGACAAGTCACTGCTGTAAGCTTTTAAGAAATGGATTTCTAATATTTGATTTTTCATAGTGTTTATTCAAAATTTAATTTTACCACTAAAATTTGCATTATATGAATCATTAAGGCAACACCTTTCTCATTACTGTAACAAGAAGACACGTTCAAACAAAGGCACTTTAGAGAGCTTAGGATGTTCTAAAAGCTCACTCCTTACAGGCCCCCTTTGAGCTGGTCAGTGGTTTTTGTTCTCAGGGACAGCTAATCTAACATTGGTAAGAACAGATATCATATATTCAATTTTAAGTTCTTTTTAAGAATTAAATCTTGCATTTACATATTTTTTTCTACAGTCTATGAAAATCAATGTTCCTTCTTTTTTTTTTTTTTTCTTTTCCTATTTTTTTTTTTTTTAATGTGTGCCCCTGCTGTCTTTTTTCTGGTTCTGTGGGCAGGGGAGTAACAGAAGAAGTGGGGGTGACAGTCCATTAGAAGTCCTTCTAATGAAGGAGTAATGTCTCTGCCCAACACCATTCATACACAGGTTTGTCCCTGCGTGCTGGGAGGGAGGGACAGCAAGTACACTGCAAAGATATTTTTGATGTTGGACTGGGATGTCCCAGACGGTTATGTGGAGGGGGTAATTAGGCTTTGGTTTAGGTAAATGAAGCTTTTCCATGAGCTCCGTGGAGTCTTGGAGGCAGCATGTGATGGATACTGGAATGACTTTGAAAATGTGAGGGGCTTGCATTCTGGTTGCCCCGCCTGTGAACTGTGTCACATCTGGGTGTCTTCTTAACTTCTTTGAGCCTCAATCTCCTTGTCTATGAACTGGCCCAGTTAATGTGAGATGGCAACCCTGCAAGGTTTCTAGAGATTTAATGAACAAATTCATATCTAATACCCTCTGGGTTCAAGATGAGGAGTCAAGTGAGGTTCTTCCTGTCTTGCCTTTAGAACTTCTCACAAATGTCTTTTTTATTTTAAGTTTTTTTGTGCATTATAGTTATACTTCATAATGGTGAGATTCATTTTGACATGAGCATACATGCTTGGAATATAATTTGCTCCCTTTCAGTTCCTAGAACTTTTCTCTTTTCCTTTCCTTCTCCCTCCCTCTGTTCCCTTTCTGTATATCCTTCTTTTATTTGTAGTTTTTTAATTGCTACTTTACAGATATGCATAAAAGTGGAATTCGCTGTGGCATATTCATATATATATATACACACACACCATAATTTCTTATTTCATTCTGCAATTCCTCTTTTTCCATTTCTTCTTCTTCCCCCTCAATTCCCTTCCTATCCTCCACTGATTTCCCCTTTATTTTTGTTGGATTCATTCCCTTCTTTTTTCACTTATTTTGCTCTAGTTTCTTGATATCAGAGAAAACATTCAACCTGTGACTTTCTGGGTCTCACTTATTTCACTTAGCATGATGTTCTCCAGTTCCATTCATTCACAAGCAATGGCCATAATTTCATTCTTAATGACTGAGGAAAACTCCATTATGTACACATACCACATTTTCTTTATCCATTCATCTGTAATTTGGCTATTGTGTATTACACTGTTATCAACACTGGCAAGTCTTTATCTCTATAGTATGCTGATTTTAATTCTTTCAGATAGATGCCAAAGAGTGGGCTGGCTGGATCATATGGTGGTTTCATTCTTAGTCTTTTGCTTTTCACCCATTTCTAAGATAGACTGAGGTCTTTTCCTATGACTTGAACAGAGCAGAGAATCTGTCAGCAAGGACAAATTGTGGGGATATTACCTAATGAGTAGGCAACCACAATGTCTGCCATAACTTGCAACAACAAAAGAGACTAAAAATTCACATTGGAAAAAAGCCGTATTCTAGAAACAGAAGGAAATTCCCCATCATGCCATGTCATGCTTCTTTCTCATTTATGCTCAGGGGACCTTCTGCTTTCCCATTCCACCCACTCCACCCACTCCATGCCCAATCTTCCTTCTTTCCCAGTGTTCATTTTAACTACATGCCATTTTCACTCATACAGGAAGTCACAGCCCAGTACCAAGCCTTATCCTTACTTTCTTACCTTCCTTCACCCTCTGTTCAATCCACAAGCAAAACCTGTTGACCCAACATTCAAACATCTCCCAGCACCTCCACTGATGCTCTCAGGGTCCATACCACTGGTTGTCTTTACGTTGGTTCTCAGGACTCTTTCAAGAGTTTTTCAGTGGGCATTCTCCATCTATGTTTTCCTCCAACCCAGATCAGATAAGAGAATCCTTTAAAAATGTAAATCTGATCATGCCACTTCCATCCTTAACATCCTTCAATACCTTCTCATTAACCTTAGAATGAAATCACTGCATAAATACACATAGACTGCAATCCTCAGTCCTCAAATTATGCTTCAGAGGGAAGGACACCCAGGATTCAAACAAAAGTTGGAAAGAAATCAAGTTCAATTTAGTTAGATTAGGTCAGAGGAAGCAAAATGTCTGGACAGAACCATTTGTGCATGAATGGGATGAAAAGTGGCAAAGCAACTATGCAAATAAACAAAAGAAATAAAGAAAAAAAGAGACATCGAAAACTCTGTACATTATTATGTGTCCAACTGCAACTAGCAGATCATCTGGACAGTGTCTGGAGAAATAGGGATTTTTTTTTTATTATTATTTACCAAGTCTGGAGGGAGGTAGCTACTTGTCTTGGTTTAGGGCTTACTAACATAAACATTCTGAATCAACACCACTGCAATTCTTTCAGCCTTCCCTTTATGTTGCCAAATGACTGCAGGAGCACAACACTTCATGTACTCATGGTACCATGAATGGCAGGAAGGAGAGGATAAAGCGGGGCTCTGCTTTTTCTCACCAACAATTCTTTCATCCCAGAGAATCTATTTTCCCCTCAAATTTTCACAGCAGAGTTAAAAATTTGCTTTAAGACTCTGGCAAAACCTGTGTCAATGAAAACACTCCGATCTACCCATACCTTGTCTGTGAATCTCCATTCAGGAATTGAATAAATTTGGACCTTGTTAAGCAATAAAAAGTGAATGGCCAAATGGGTGAATGAAGCCACTATGGTTGTACAAATTGCAAAAAATCCCTAGGCTGACTGTCTGTCTGTCTGTCTGTCTCTCTCTCTCACTGTCTTTCTCTCTCTTTCTCTCTTACACACACACACAAACACACACACACACACACACACACACACACACAAAGGGAGATGAAGACATCAGACTGGAAGAAGGCATAATTCAAAGAACAGAAGATAATCACTCCAAGCAAATCCTTCATATTAGAGGACCGTTATTAAGAACATGAATTAAGGAAAAAGAAAAGAAACATTCAACATCTGAATCCAATGTGTGATCGCAGATTGGCTCCTAAACTAGATAAAGAATTTTAGAGGGAAAAAGATCAAGATTGAATGGAATTTTATTAACATTAATTTACAGATTTTGATCATTGTACTGTGATTAGGTTAGACATTAACATTTGGGGAAACTGGATGCAGAGCACACAGAAATTCTACTATTTGTGTAACTTTTTGTTTAGTCTGAAATTATCTCAAAGTGAAAATTGAAAAATAAAAACAATTCTCAAAACCAGGAAAATGAATAGTATGACATAGGAAGAGAGATTTGCTTTTGGCTAAGAAAATAAACTGAGAAATTAATCCTACTTATCACTTACAATTATTTTAGGAATAACCAGGAATATAACAGGGCTAAAAGCTGTATAAGTGACATAGAGACAAAACTGATGTGATCACAATAACTTATAATTAGACAGCAGAAACAGTAGATAAAAGTAGATGTCAAGAAACATATTTAATTTTTTTTGCAAACTTCCTTATCTTTCATAACTAGAGTCAGATATTGTTCATAACTGAAATGTAAATATAAAAATGTTATATCATAAAGGTTTTTAAAATCATTTTATTTTTACTATGCTAATTTAGTAATTTTTATTTAGTTTATTAGTTTAGTAATTCTTATGTTACTATGATAGTTTAGTAATTATCACTTCTTGCAGTGGGAAAATATTTTCTGAATTCTAGCGTTTTCTCAAATTTTATATTGCCATCTTTTTCTTTGGTTGAAACAAAAATGCTTTAATCCAATTAAAATGTCATTAATGATGTAACAATTTTTCTGAGGTCATCTAGCTAGCTTTCTCTAGCTATCTGTCTGTCTGCCTGCCTGCCTGCCTGCCATTTGTCTATCTGTCTACATGCAAAGACTAATATCTTGGATGATATTTACCAATCTCTAACACGGGTTATTTCAGATTGTACAATTTTGGAGGATTTCTTTTATCTTATTTGTACTACTCTGCATTTTCAAAATTCAGAAATTTGCAGAAAAGTCTGTGCTCTATTTTTTAAAAAACAGTTGAAAGAACAGATAATTTTTTTTGTTTGTTTGTTTTGGTATCAGGGTTTGAACCCAGGGGCACCTAACCACTGAATCACATCCCCAGCCCTTTATATATTTTATTTTGAGATATATTAACATATGATACATTTTGGATTTGAATAGGTTATAAGAAAGCAGGAGAATATCCCTGAGTAGGGAAGATGATGCAGAGATGAGTTTGAATAAAACACTAACATATATAAATATTTGGAATTATTGTTATGCTAGTAGCAGGAGGGACTTTCCTTGCATTTATCTGGAGCATGGTTTAGATAAAGAGATCTGTAGGTGTACGCACTTAAAACAGAAAGAAGTTGCCAGCACAGTCCTGAACATATGGTAGATGTACAGCAAGTGTTGGTTTATTTTCACTGAATTTTGTAGAAATACTTTACTTAGAGATACAATATGGTCACCTATTAAAAATATGGGAATCTATGCTAAATAAATTAGCATTCATATTCTAAGTGGTTCTCTGATCATTATTGTATGGTACTTGAAAATCAGCAGTTTACAATTAGACAAATGGTTTCAGAATCTAGTTCCCTCAAGTCCTGTCAGTCTGTCCTTCCTTCAATATGCAATATAACTAATGTTGCTAAGGCTCACCTTGTGGGCATGCGGTGAGGATAAAAAATTGAGGAATAGCCAAGAGGCAATTTATTCAAGTCTGCAATAAATAGCAACCAGTCACTGTTAATTTCTAAAGGGAAATGTTCAGCCCAATAATTAGTACTATTAACTACTTCTTATTTGCATGATTATTTCTTTTGTTTTAGTTTAGGTTCCTTAATCCTTTTTTAACTCTGTTTCCCTAATTGAAACTTAGGATGATGATAACTTCTATAGGTATCAGAAGACAAGTATGTGCAAATAACTTGTACCAGGAAGCTGAAATGTGCTCCTGGGTCACTCAGGTGATACTGGGCAGGGATGCTGACCTCCTCTGTGGACTTCTGCTTCCTTATCTTCACAATAGGCACCATGGAATGGCCTTCCTTTACAGGAGTGCTTCTTGGCAGTGGTCCCAGCCAATGATAAAGCTCTTGACAAACATAGCATGCTGAATCATATCTGGTGAGGAGGTTGTACCAGAGGAAGGCATCAATAAGGAGAAGGATGGCAACATCTTTCTGCTTTCTACCCTAGGCTCCTATGAGCAAAAGTCTTTCCTGGGTAGTTATACAGTGCCACACACTAATGATATTCATCGTCGTAATAACTAGCTCTAATAACTAGCTCTGAGAGCTGACATGGTTCCAAGCAGTAGAATATCTGGCAGGCTGGAAACATCCAGCAGGTCCTTTTTTTAACAATACACCATATGATATAATTATTTTTAATAGTAATTGTGAAACAAAACAAGTAATAATAGTGGTCAGAAAAGAAACATGGACATAGAATACTTTTATTGAATTTGGAATAAATAATCATAGCACTAAATAATAGTCAATAATAATAATAATGCAATGCAAACAGCATGTAAGAAATGGATTAATATTTTAAATTACTTTAATGTGTTTTCTGGGAAAAATACAAAATAATGAATTATACATTCAGTGAATGAGTTATATATAAGAGACAGAATTGAATTAATTCATTTTTTTTTTCTGTTTTGTGATGAGTTTGCTTATCATTCCTCTCCCCCAATCCACTGTTTATTTTATTTTGTTTTTATTTTTATTTTGGCAGTGCTGGGGGAATTGAACCCAGGGCCTAGAGTATACCAGGCAAGTGCTTTACCACTGAGATACAGCCTTCAGCCCTCTAATTCACTGTTTAAATGCCAAAGCGAGGGATTCCAAAACATTCAAAATAATCTGAGATAGTTCTGAGCCCTACTGATCTCATTGAAGAAATAAGTATATATAACTGAGTCTTGTTGGTTATGTCCAGAAACACTGGATAATTGGTTGGCTTTAATATCTCCATGTGAATAAAATGTTTACTGAAGGATGGGTAATAATCTATGCTAATTTGAAGCTTACATATATGCACTATACATTAATACTCAACAGTAACCACAGTAATTGTTTAGAAGTCTAGAAGTCATTTTAGTTCAATAACTTCTTCCCCTGTGGTCCTCCCAGGAAGGACTTTTATAGCACCAATAATGTTTAAAATTGCCAATGCATGGTGACAGTAAACGGGTTATTTTTGTTTTTAAAGTCTATTTAGACCATGAACCCCCACATTGCTTACACCCTGCCAGACATAATTCTGAGAACATGATTCATTAACCAATATAATTCTCCTGACTACTATTAACCCTAGTTGACAGATAAAGCCCAGGAAGGGTATTTAACTTCCCCAAGGTCACACAGTGAGTGACTGATCAGTATGAACTAGAATCCAGGCAGTCTCTTCCTTAGACTGCACTGTAAGATCAGAGTGTCTACACTGTCTCCAAAAAATACACATGATAGGTTTGTGGAAATAACTTACATTTTCATTGTTGCCTCTGAAATTTTTATTTCTTCCTTTATATTTTCTTTAGTTCAGAATACATTTTACAGGAACACAATGATCTGAATTCCCGGTCTCCATGGAGCTGCTATAGTAGCTGAGAATTGCAATTCTCTCAAATCTCACAAGGTAGTTGAGACAAAATATTAGTAAAAAGAACATGAACAGCTTCAAGGACTACAGAAGAAACTTTTAAAAAATGTGTTTTGAAAAAACTATTAAAAGCTCAAAAAGCAGGGGATACTAATAGAAAAGTTCCAGAAAGGCTTAGTGGGACAACTTAGCAAAACAACATATAAATGACTACTTTTGACTATTCGTGGAAGTCTCTTGTAAGTAAGGGAAGCCATTGAGTTGCTTGTAATGTTTTTCCTTTTACTCCTGTAACCTAGTCATTAAAATCTCCCATGGGACCTTTGGTCAGTGGCATATGGGGCCGGGAGAAGAAAAGGGTCTCCTTGTCCATCACCCACACATGTCAACGTTTGGGAGCTATTAATCAGTATGTTCAAAAAAAGTCGGTCTTTCTCTGACATAATCTCAAACGTATCCATCATACAAATGAAATTAGCTTCCTGTAATTTAGCAGTTTTGCTCACATACCTCAAGTTTCACTAGAAAACCATTCCAAACAAACCTATAAATTGAGGGGTGGGGTGCAAATTCAGTTTAGCCTAAGTCTCTTGAAATCATCATAATCTTGGTTTAATCTCCAGCATTCTCCCCCCAAAATAAATAGTAAAATAAAAATAAATCCTCAAAATCTTTGTTGATCTAGTAGTCAATAGTTCTTCCTTGTTTAGATTTTAATGGCACTGTAAGAGAAAATGTTAGATTGTTGGTTCTGATTAAAGTCTAGCTACCAAAAACAATCAATGGAAAACCCTCCTTATTGGGATGGAGTTTTAGGTCATGCATGCTGAGCTATTCTGGCCAAAAACAATTATTTAAAAGCAATTTGGTACATATTAATTATACAGTGGCATACTCATATATGCATAAAACAAATTTGATCACTTTCATTCTCCAGTACTTACTCTTACTCTCCCCTCTACCCATTCTTTCTTTCCTTTCTTTTTCTTTTTTTCTTTCTTTTCTTTTTTTTTTTTTTTTTTTTTTTTTTTTCTTCTTTTAACCAGGGATTGAACCCAAGGGCACTTAACCACTGAACCGCATCCTCAGACCTTATTACATTTTTTATTTAGAGAGAGAGTCAGTTTCTAGGGCCTCCTAAGTTACTGGGGCTGGTTTTGAACTCTCCATCCTCCTGCCTCAGCCTTCCCAGCCACTAGGATTCAGGCATGTGCCACCACACCTGGCTTCTCTACCCTTTCTTAATACTCTTTATCCTAGTGGTCTCCCTTCTATTTTAATGAGATCTTTTCCTCTCCTGTTTTTCTCTCTGGTCTCCACATAAAAGAGAGAGAGAGAGAAGCATATGGCACTTTTCTTTCTGAGTCTGGTTTATTAATATAACTTAACATAATATTCTTCAGTTCCATCCATTTTCCTTTAAATGACATAATTTCAATCTTCTTTATGGCTGAGTAAAACTTATGTGCAACACTATCTTTATCCATTCTTCTGTTGATGGACACTTAGGCTGTTTCCATAGCTTGATTATTGTGAACTATGCTATTAAAAACATGGATATACATATATCTATAAAGTAAACTGTCTTTAATTCTTTTAGATAGATACTGAGGAGTGATTTAGCTGGATCATATAGTTCCATTTTTAGTTTTCTGAGGAACCTCTATACTGATTCCCATAGTGGCTGTACTAATTTCCAGTCCTGCCAACAGTGTGTCAGGGTTCCCTTTTCCCCTCACCCTCTCCAACGTTTATTATTATTTATATTCTTCATGATTGCCATTCTGACTGGAAGGAGATGGAATCTCAGTACAGCAAAATAATTATATTTATTCAGTGAAAAGCACTAGGTTCCTCAGTAATATAAAATAGTTGTCAAACAATTTCACTTTTTGACTATTTTCCTGGGCCCTGTAGAGAGCCATAAAGTCATGGCCTTCTCAGCAAAGGTGACACATGCCTGAGACCAGGAACCATTACTCACTGGGCAAATAACCCTATCACTGGGTATGCAGGAGAATGACCCTTCACACTGGCAACCTCAATGGGCCTGCTCCACCTCCCCTCACCCCCGAAAAAGGGGAAACTAAGCCAAAATGCAACATCGAAGGCATAGGTGTCTTGGCATACTATATACCTTTTTATATGTGTTGATCTTTTACAATAAGCACCAAGTTGTGGCTTGACTTGAAAACAGGCTGTAGGTAGAAGGAGCATAAGAGAGATTAGAAAAAAGATAAATACATGTGAAGAGCTAAAGTTTATCTTGAACTAATGACCACATCGATTTTTTTAAAGCCCCAAATTGATGAATTAACAAGTGTGTAGTGGGATGTGTGTGTGTTTGTGTGTGTGTGTGTGTGTCTGTCTGTCTGTCTGTCTGTCTCTGTCTGAATTTCAATACAAGCACAGAGTATTAGGTTTTCTTTATTTTCACTATAAGACTAAACAATAAGGAATTGACAAATCATTTCTCAAGGGATTAGGGTTAAATACAAAGAGGTCATCCCAACAGTGGATACAGTGCACATCCTAGAAATGGTTTCCTAGGAGAGGTGGGGAATTTCTCTTCCTGGAGTGGAGCTGGGGGCAGGGAATAGAGAGAGACTCACCTCTAGATGTTTTCACTACTCTCTTGTCCTTGGGTGGGTGATAAACTGTTCCATCTTCCAAGATCCATTCCATGGTAGGGTTCCAAGACAATAAAGACAGAGCAAACCACTGGTGTCAAGATAGGTCACATTTTGGCTTAACTGTCTCAACAAGAGAGTGTTTGCACTTTCCAGCAGGCCTTTAGCTGATATTGTAATCAGGCCAGAGTTGAAGCAATATAAGGTTCTATTCAAATGACATTAAATTTAGTATTCATCTAGTGTCATTCTTCAGAGAAACCCATTTTGCCCTTCAAAAGGGGCTCATTCATCTTGACAACATTCTTGGTCAGCAGGCATTATTATGATAATACCTTGAGTTTATTTAATGCCCCCACCCTCTTTTCAGGCGAGGTCAAAGCCAGTTGGGCAGTCAGTCAACATTTATTGAAGTCTCTTAGTGTGTAGAGCTGAGTATTAAATCACTGTCGAACACCAGCCAGCCAGGCCTCGCCACGCACCAAACACACCTCTGTGGTTGGCAAGCAGTGAGCCCGCAGCACTGCTATGTGCTGTACCCCGCCCGTCTGATTCTCAGCCATCAACTTTTATTTACTTACATTCACTTCGGGTTGCAGCAAACCTCTCTCCATACAAACTTCTGGAGGTTTCTATCCTGCAGATTTTGTCTGGACCTGACAAGTCACAAGTATCCTCCTCAGGGCTCAGGCAGCTTAAGCTGCCCACGTAGTTAAAAGCAGGAAGCACAAAGTTGCCCAGAAATGAAAAAGGCCAAGCTGGCAAACAAAATTAACTTAACTTTTTTTCACTTAAGAAAAGGAGGAGTGGTTTCCTGAGAGCTGATGACTTAGGTTCTTTCGGAAGTCTGAGTGTCTGCCCCAGTTGGAGAGTCTGTTGGACTTTGGCCAAACTAATCTATCCCTGCATTTTCCATTTTACACAAAATTCAGGCTATGGGGAAGAACACATGCTGTGAAATTTCTCAGCCCACACAGGAAACACAAACTGATGCCCCCAAATTAGAAAACACAGCTAGATAGAAAGAAAAAAAATCCCTCATGAAGATATATCACTAGGGTGATATTCCTTTTCATTGTAATGTATGCCCACTTACAGCATGATTTGTGTGTGTTTGTGTGTTTTTTTTTTTTTTTTTTTTTTGTGTGTGTGTGTATGTGTATGTGCATGCCTGTTGCTTTAGGTAACTAGATGACATTATTAAAAATAGGACTATTTTTACATACAGGTCATAACATGAAGCAAATTATCAAATTTTAGAGCTTCTGCATTTTCTCACATACAGTGTGGATAGTAGAGGCATTAGATTCCCAAAACTGCTTTCTGAAAAAACATGGATTTTCCTTGAATGACACTTAAGTGCCAAATGAAAAAATACAATTTAAGGACTATGGATGTAGCTCAGGAACTCAGTAGTAGAGTGCTTGTAGTAGATTTAGGCCCTGGATTTGTTTCCTAACACCAGAAAAAAGAAAGACCCAGTTTTTACAATAATTTATGAAATATTAAAATGTCAATTTATTTGAAGAGAAACAATATTTTTGTTTTGCTTTTATAAGTAAATTTTTTATATACATAATATTTTATTTTGTGTTCTGAGGTACATCTGTAAGTAATTGGTATGAGTTGTGCATAGCTGAGTCCCAAATTAGTGGTCTAAATACCAATGTTTTAAATTTCTCATTTAAAAAAATATTTGGAGTTGGATAGGTCAAGACTGGTATAGGGAATCAAAAAGTCTTTCAAGATGTAGGATTCTTTGATTTCTTCACTGGACCAGCCCCAGTGGGTGATCTTATCCTTCTTAATCTAATGTGGTGCCTCTTGGTCACTCTAGGCAGCAGGAGGGGGAAGGAAGCTCACTGCTGAAATAGCACATCCATTCACACTCCATTATCTTAAAATTAGTCACATGGTCACTCCTGGCTGTTAAGGAATATAGGGCATATACCTTTTGACTGAGTGACAATAAGCACAGATAAAAATTGGATTCTGTTACTGAAGTAGGCTGGGAACTGGATTTTAGAGAGATGACCTGCAGTTTTGCCCCTTTAGGGTGTCCAAAGGTTTAAGAAGCTTTAAATTGGATTATTACTTAGTATTGGTCCCTATTGGAAATGTTAATGAAAACAATCGCTGTTGACCAAAATCTACTGAAAATTCCAAGACTTCATTTTAATCAAGCTGCATTTGTTTCCCTGTGTTCTAACAGATGATAAAAGATGGTGGTGTTGCAGATCTATGTCTCAGAATTTTAATACTCCATGGGAGATGGAGGCTTAGGTGGTTCCATAGACAAGGAGAGGAAGACCTGAGCTACGGGTTGGGGACATCCAGCATAAGAGTCTGTGTTGAGTTCAGGAGAACTCGGACACCTATAAATTCTCCTCTCTCCTTGATCCCCCTGAGAATGACAAGAAAAAAGGAAGTTCCTGGAAAAGGTTTTGCCAAAATAAAGCCAACATGCAAATTGTTTTGATGTTCATTAGCTCTTACCTAGCTTCTCCAGTATGGGATCTGTAGTATTTCACTAGAAGTATTAATAACTTGAACTTTTATTCATCCTGTACAAACTTCTAAAGGGATCTAAAACACAAAAAATTTCTTAATCTATTTCCTGTGGCTAGAAATAAGTAATCAGCAACATTTAGTTGTGCTCTTACTCTTTTATGTTCTGCTTTCTCTTTAGCACGGTGAAAACACCAGGCTTGCTGTATTTATTTATTTGCTCATTCATTTAACAAGTACTTATGGGTTGCAGGCTTACTAGAATGATGTTTATGAAGCAGCACCCTTGAGACTTGTGGAAGGGAAGAGAATGAATCAAGGGTAAACAGGGAGTAGATGAGGGCTCGGACAGTTCCATGGAGATTGCTAGGGATAGAATGACCGTATTGGTCAGATCAAGATGGCCAGAGTGTTCTAACCCACGACCATCAGTCACTGAATACAAGACTCCTCAAGAATGGCCATGACCTTGGACTAGGTGGCACTCTGTAGCTGAGGTACTCCGGAAGGGCCTGATAGCTGCAGCACTTCCAGGATCTTAAAAACAAATTCTTTATTAAAGAGGGATCTGGGCAGAGTATTAAAAAGTTTCCAGTAGGGTTCTATGAGAGTATTTGTAATAGTGGCTTAGCTAACCATAAGAGCTAACCAGAAGAAGTTCATTTCCCTTTCATGTAACAGTCAGCATGGGTCTTGTTTAGATTGCAGGGCCCAGATTCTTTCCATCTTGTTCCTCTACACTTATCAAGGTCGTTGCCAACAGTTTGATGGTCATAGCTCCATTGCCACTATGGTCAGTTCAAATAGTGGGAAAAAATGTAGATAGGTATGCTCACTGTACTGAGGCCTGGACCCCAAAGAAAAGAACATCACCACCAATCAAATCTACTGCAGATCATGCAATTATGTGGCCATGCTTACCTGCAAGGGAGGCTGGGGTGTATAACATCCAAATGCTCAGTTATGGCTCCATTACTGCAGACAGCAAAATGGATTGTGATTGGCAAGAACAATCTTTATGACAATGAGCCAGTAGCTCCATTTCATGTAGCCTCTGCATGTATTTTGAATGTGCATGATAGGCATCTCCATATCACAGACTATGCTTTCCTTGCATATCTTGTTTATTTCTCTATGCATCAAGTAAGCAGCACAGTGACATGGCACTGGTCTGTGTTTGGAATCTAGTTATCTGCCTTATTGGCTTCTTAGTAGGACTTGCAGAGTTTTGAACATGTTCTTGCCTGGTTCCATGTGCTGAGCTGGTCATTTTATTGGTCTAGAATACTATTTGGGCATTGTGGTTTTAATGGTTCCCAAGTGATTCTCTTGTGCTAAGATTACTAACAATTGGTTTACAAGGAAAAGTGAACTTCTGGATAAATTTGCGGGTTGTTTGTGTGTGTGTGTGTGTGTGTGTGTGTGTGTGTGTGTGTGTATGTGTGTATGTGTGTTTGTAAGGGACCAAAATTTTCCTTATATTTTGGTTCAAGTAGAGGAAGGAAGTTAATAGTTTATGGACTGAACCTTTCAGGAAAATAGATGGGGCTTTGGATATGATGTGACTTAGGAAATAAAAGGAGGTCCCCAGAACATGGAGTGTATTTGTTTTTCTTCTCTTCTTCTCTCTCTCACTTTTGCCTGCACATCCTCCCTGAATGTCTTCTCTTTTCTCAGTCCAGCTGTACTGGTAAGATGCAGTGCAAGCTCCTGTGAACAAATTCAACAGAGAAACAGGTTTTCCAATTTTTTTGGTTTATTTGTTTTTAATCAAATATGCTATATATACAAAAGAATGTACATATGGTTCAAATAGCAATAATGAAACCAAGTCCTATTTATCCACCACCCAGATCAGGAGACAGAAGATTATCATACCATAGAGACACTATGCTTTGCAAACCCATTGTACTCTCCCACCCAAAGTACCACAAAAATTTCATTTGTGTATCACTTGGTTTGAACTAATTTTTGCTTTGTCTAAATGGAATCATACCACATATATTCTCCTGCATCTCAACAGAGATGGGTGTTTCTCAAATTCATCCACTTGGGTATATCTATCTGTATTTTGTTTTCATTGCTATATAATATTACACTGTATGGATTTGCCTCAATTTACATGTCCATTTCTCTAAACCATGGACATTTGGGTTTCCATGTTTTTGTTATTACAATTAATATTACTAAAAACATTATTATTATGCTTATTATTTTTTATACCAGGGATTGAACCCAGGGGCGCTTAACCACTAGACCACATCCCCAGCCCACTTTATTCTTTATTTTGAGACAGGGTCTCACTAAGTTGCTTAGGGCCTTGCTAAGTTGCTGATTCTAGCTTTGAACCTCTTGCCTCATCTCCTAAACCACTGGGATTATAAGCTGCACCTCATGCCTGACTGAAAACATTTTTATGTGTTTCACCAGAGTATTCAAATAAAATAAGATTTTCTGGGATTAAGGATAAGATATGAACATTTCCAATGATGCTGTGGAGTGACATCTTAATCAACATCCAGAGCATTCTCTCAATTCACGTTCCCACCAGCAGAGTATGAGAGAAATGTTTTTCCTCTTCCTGCCAGGATTTAGTAACCTCAGACCTTTAAATATTTACCAGTCTTTTGGTAAAGATATATACACTAAATAAATAAATAAATATAAATATACAATAATAAAAGATAAAGAAATGTAAGGAATAAATTAATGCAATCTTTTTATATTATATTTTTAACTTTACCTTCCTTATTAATTAAAGCATCTTTTCTTTTATATGCTCAGTTTTTTTTATTTCTTTTGAGAAAAGTTTATTCACATCTTTGGCCTCTTTTTTTAATACTGAGTAGTGTTTTATCTTAGTCCTTTAAATATTCTGGATAACCTCCTTATTTCAGTTAAGTAGACCACAGAGCTTATCTCAGTTGGAAACCTTGTTTCGGTGTCTTGATGTATGGGGAAGTACTGAACTTTAATATACTTGAATTCATCCAACTTTTCTTAATGATCTTGCATCCTGTTTTAGGAATCCCATTTTGTGTGATTCTACCTTCCTCTGTAGCTTCTTCTCAACGATTGGAAGTTTTACCATTTTCATTTAAATGTTTCACAGAGCTACAATTGATTTTTGTGAGTGGTCTGTGTTAGGAGACTAATCTTTTTGCCTAAATGGATACACAATTTTCTGAACCCATTTATTGAATGACCATCTGCTTCATTGTCCATAAAATAGAGACAATAATGAACTGCCATATTTGTTGTCCATTGAAATGTGATATATTACTCCAAAACCTTACAGCTTAAAACAACATTTATTATCTCTCAGATTCTCTGGGTGAGGAATTTGGATGTTTCTGACTCAAGACTGCAAGGCAGGTCTTGATAGCTTGCAGTTTCCTCTGAAGACTCTTTGAGCGCCCATCCTCTCCCAAGTTCATTTGCGATATGGTTGTTGGCAGAATCTAGTCCCCCACGGGCAGGTGGACTAAAAGCCTTGGTTCCTTAGGACCAGAAGTATCCCTTATACTTTGAAACAGGTTCTCCATAGAACAACTCATAGCATAGTAACTTCCATCAAAGCAAATGAGCAAAGGAATGAAAGAGGAAATCCCAGTAGGCATCTGCAGCCTTATTATCTCCTCATCTTAGAAGTGACATCCCATTACTAATACTTCTGCTACGTTGTGTTCATTCCTGAAGTTAGAGTCTCCTCCTAAATCCAGCCCCTACTCAAAGAGTCTGAATAGTGCAAGGGTGTAAATGGCAGGAGGCAGGGGCTTATGGGCCTCCTTGGAGTCTGCCTCCCACACAGTTCATAAGTTTTTTGTTAGGATTCAGTGAATTACTAGGTGAAAAGCACTGAGATGTATGTGGGATACAGGAAGTACATCAGTTAATATTTGCTGCTCTTGTATTAAGCACCTTCTATTTGGGACTTGATTTACATGCAATTTTCCATACATGAGTGCATTCATGTCTAGGCCCTATTAGATCTATTTGTCTATTTCTCTGTTCCTATACTGTGATGATTGTTATATGATTGGGTTATAGGATGCTCAGATAGCTGGCAAAACATTATTTCCATGTGTGTTGGGAGGGTGTTTCTGGAACAGATAGGCATTGGAGTCAGTAGACTAAGTAAAGATTGTCTTCCTCAATGTGGGAGGGCATCATCCAATCTGAGCAGAACAAAAGGGTGGAGGAAGGGTCAACTTATCCTTTCTCCTTGAGCTTCAATATCTATCTTCTGTTCTTGGATATTGAAACTCCTGCTTCTAATTCAGGGATAATATTAGGAATTTTTATTACTTTGTATAACAAGTCTCCATAACTGGTAATCTCCTCCCAGCCTCCATTCTGGCTGGGCTTGATGCTCCTTGTCAGGGATTTCTTGTCTAATCTTGTCCCTTGATCCTCAATCTAAAGATTAGAATCTTGGACTGGGGTTCTCTCCATGGAGCTAGAGACTTGGGCCTCACATATTGAGGCTCTGGATTTCATCCCCAGCACCAAAAATAAATAAATAAAACAAACAAATAAATGTTAGTCTAATGGCCCATACTGTGGCCAAATTTCTCTCCCTGGGGGAAAGGAAAAATAATAAAAACTGCTTTGCTAAAAACATGGGGTAGCTCTGCTGACAGAGGATGGCATGAAAAGGGATGGGACCTCTGTCCCAGCTCCCAACTCTAACAGACCCCTGGAGCTGTTGCTTAAGGGTGCAGGTACCTCAGTCTTGTTTCCCTGCAAAGCATGAAGGAGAATGAGTGTGGGCAGGTGATTGGAACTGAAGGTTGGAGCAAAGTATTAGCAATGTGTATCACTGCCCGGACCCCTCTATCAGTCTCTTATAGTTGCTCCTTGTCCCACTGCCCCAGAACTGCTAGGGGTGCTAATGATAACATGGGTGGGTAAGCTGGAAGAACACTTCGCCATAGGTATATGTTTCAAATAAATGCAGAATAGAGATTGTAGTGCAGTAGTAGAGATCTTGCCCAGCCTGAAGGTCTTGAGTCACATGGTCCCTAGCACTCCAAGAAAATAAAGAATGAAAAGCAAATTTGGGGGGTGGGAATGTAGCTTGATGGTAATACTATTTGTCTAACATGTGCAAGAACTGAGATTTAATCCCCAGCACCAGCAAAAAGAAGAAAGAGAAATTTAGGAAAATCTTTACATTTTCATCAAGGGTGTGAATCTTATATGAAAAGCTAAATGGAGATTGATGTTGGAAGGAGGCAAACATCCTCCTCATGGCCTACCACCAGGAAATGATATTTTAAAAATGATGCTCTTTGTTTTGAACAGAATTTTCTCTGGCCTGTGAAGTTAGTTTCATGGTATAAATGTATGAGCAGGCATAATAGGGAATTACCACAATTACATGGGATAATATTTGCTCAGCTATTTGAGGAACTCCATAGCTGAATCTTTGCTAATTAGATTCACCACCTAATGGCTATTCTTAATTCATGAAAAACATTTTCAGAGTATTTAATGATCTGGATCAAGCAGAAGTACAGGATGTTGTTCACACATTTGAATGACTCCTCAAAAACCGAGGGGGATGAGCCTAGGAGATTTTTGTTACCCCAAACTCATTTGGGTTGGCAAAATCACAACCATTCCCTCAACTTCTATGTTTTTGTCCCATCAAGAATAGGGACTCCTCTTATCAACATAATTTAGAAAACAAAACAAAACAAAACTGCAAGTACTATTTTATAGTTGTATGGTATCATACCAGTCCAGATAATTCTCTTTTAATTGGGTTCGCTGGAGAAAACCAAAAAAGAAGGAAGGAATCAAGAAGAGATGAAGTTTTATACATAATGAGACATGTTTTTCCTTACAATGTTGGAAACCTCCTCAGTTTATTCACATGGGGAAGAATAAACAAAGCAGGGAATTTTTTTTTTTTTTTTTTACTAGTTTATTTTTTTGGCAGTGCTGGGGACTGAACTCAGGCTTTGCACATGTTAGACCAGCACTCTATCACTGAGATATGTACCCAACCCCCTTAAAACTAGGGAATTTGACAAAGACGGAAATCTCTGCCTCTTCGTGATATCTGATGGCAGCAGTTGTTCCTGTGGGTAACTGAAACTCGGTGCTAACGAGGCACGGTGGGCTGCACTGAACTACACTTTTGTGTTCTGAAGAGAAGATGGAATTTCTGTGGGACTCTGAATCAAAGCAAGTCTCAGGTCTGGGGAAACAGGTTTTAATTAGAGTAAAAGAACTTTGATAAGGATAAAGCTCTACATTCGCTAAGAGATGGGACAGTAGAATGGGTAGGTGTCTGGGCAAGATTTATTTATTTATTTTCTTTTTTTGGTACAGGGGATTTAACCCAGGGATACTTAACCACTGAGCAGGTCTCTAGCTCTATGTTTGTCTTTTTAAATTTTGACATACGGTCTCACTAAATTGCTCAGGGTCTCCCTAAGTTGTTGAATCTGGCCTCAAACTTGCAATCCTCCTGCATCAGCCTCCTGAGTTGCTGGGATTACAGGTCTGCATTCCCTGTTCCCAGCTAGCCATGATTATCACTAATGTAGCTCAGGGCTCTCTCTCCATTTGACTGGAGGACCCTAGGATGTATGTGCATAACTAGGTGTCCTGAGTGGGGTGGCGTTGCTGCATTCCCTTGTTCTCCTGGTCCTTCTAGATTACTTCATTTTATGAGGCACTTAAGAATGAACTGTGTGGATGTTATGTGCTCACTATTGATTTCATTTCCCAAAACTGATGGAATTTTCCTGTCTCTTGCTCTTCTAAACACCACCAATTTCCCACTTCTTATACACTTATAAAATGTGTCACCCAAGGCATTTCTATGCTAATGCAGTTGTTAATGGTGCTATACAGGAAATATTTCCTTCTCCTTCACAGGGACTTGGGGCTTCTCCAGTATTAACACTTCCCCACAGGTACACACACACGTGTGTGTGTGTGTGTGTGTGTGTGTGTTCCTGTGTGTAATACATAGCTTTTGATTTTTATGACTGATGAGCTTATAATTAATAGACAGCAATTTAAAAGTCAATTGGGCTATGTATTATGATGGTCAATTCAGGTTTTTATCCTGACCATGAGAAATTTTTTCCTTCCTCTGTTAAGTAGTGTGATGTATCACATACAATTAAACTTGTTATCTGAGTGACTAAAATAATAAGTTAGCCATTTGATCCAAATTTGTCATCAGAAAGAAAATAAGGAAGTATCAGCATTTTAGATCTCATTGGCAGCTTCCACAGGTTGAGGTGCTTACTAAGATGTAGCCGTAGATTGAAGCTAACAGGTAGCCTGTTCCAGGAATTTCTTGCTTACTAATGTAGGTGATGTACTTTCATTCTGTATATCTCTGCATTCATGTGTGTGTGCTGCTCATGCATGTGCACATGCATACCTGAAAATGTCAGAGAAGCCAAAGTTCATGTTTGGAAACCTTCTCAGTAAATCTGGGTCCTCTTTTAAGTGAAGGCAGCTCAATGTCTTTCTGCCTCTTTTCCCCACAAATCCTCGTTGTAATTATTTGTTGTCCTGCAGCTCTGCATGCTGGAATCAGTGTTGGCATGGAATGATCAAATACAGTGCAGTGCATTTGGCAGGGGTGGGGTGTGGGTACACATACTGCTGAAAGGCCAGCTGGGCTCGGCCACCTGCCACTCCCAGTGATGTTGTTTGCTTCAGTCGCCCCCACCTTTGGGGGAGGGTATCTGGATGTTGCTGGAGAGAAAATGCAGCCTGGCAAAGTGCTTTGATATTGTGAAAGATTTGGCAATTTACCCGCTGCTTTATTTCCTTTGTGACTTTACACGCTCTAGAATATTTTCCCCTTCTCAAATACTCATTTTCAACCTACCATAAACACTGACCCATCGTATTCTACACTGTTCAACAAAACACTAGTAGAAGATCTGGCAAAATAATTCAAAGTTTAGTAAATGGAAAGGCAGAAGATAATGAGGGTGTGATACCTTAAATATTGTTCTTTTCGGTAAATCTTGATTTTTAGTAATTGTAGAATTCATTCATACTGTGTATCTCTTTATTTTCTTTACACTGCCTGAAAAGGTCTTTCTCTGAGAGGATTTCAAACTAAAAGCAAGAAAATGAGCCTTAAATACAGGATCCCTGGAAGTTTGAGGCTTGCCTGATGCTATTTGAGTTTACAGTCCAATTGATAATTGGAATACAAGGCAGTCAAAGGGAATTTCAGCTCAGGACACACTGGGAAGGCTCTTGACTACTGACACTTTCTCACCTTGGATTTAGGTAACTTACACATGCATTTGGAATCACACTTCTTTTTGAGGTCTATATATCAAATGTCACTTACCGGTAGTTTGTTTTGTGCATGAAGTATAGTTTTATCAACTTAATAATATTCTTTTTAGTGTAGAATTAGAGAAACATTTTTAAAAAGCTAAAAACCAAAACAAAACAAATATTTTTGGCACCCAAAAGTCCAAATTTAGGATTTTGATGTGTTTCCCATTTTTCTTTCTCTCTAGTCACTGAGAAAGTCTTGAAGAAAACTTTTTTCTTCTTTTCCTAGGTGTTTTGTTTAAAGCAAGAGAGGCCAAATAATGAATTTGAACTACCTATTTACAGTGTGTTGAATAATTCCAGGCCTATTCAAAGTTTTAGACTTCCAACTTGATACTATCCACATGGTCAAGTGGTGATTTTTAACATTCTCCAGTTTTACTTAATATCATTATTTATTCCTAGAAAGAAGCAAAAGTGGGAAAGTATCCTGTTTCAAAAAACTGATGTAACAGCCTTCTTTCTGCACCTTGATGGTATATGGCATATGTTATTTCTGCTTAAATGTATTAATGGGAAATTCTTAAAACGCTTATGATTGTGAACCACAAAATATGATTTAAAATCCTTATAACCAGAGATAATAAATGTCTATTACTCCAAAAAGGATTCATTTGGGTTGGGGGTAAACCTCAGTGGTACAGTGCTTGCTTAGCATCTGCAAGGTCCTGGTTGAATCCTCAGCTTTCCAAAAAGGAAAGAGAGAAAGAGAGAGAGAGAGAGAGAGAGAGAGAGAGAGAGAGAGAGAGAGAGAGAGAGAGAAGGAAGGAAAGAAGGAAGGAAGGAAGGAGAGGATTTAGTTCCATGGTCAAGGAAGTTTGAGGATCTTGATATTAAACAAGAATACCAGGGCTTCCCTCCTGTACCATGACTGTTCAGGTACGTGCCAATGTGCCTTGAAGGGAATCACAGGCTACACTATTACCCAAACCCAAATAACCAAATAATTTTTTCTTCCTGGGGTTACATTGAGTAACTACCATTTCAGAGATTATGCTTTAAGGAATATAAATTTGCCTGTATTTCCAAATCACAGTGCAAACACTTCTTTGAGGATAAACTTCTGTTTTAATTTTATTTTCACTGTATCAATTTATTATGGTCATTGTTACATTTGAAGCAGAATTTTCCACCTTGAAAATAAAGTGTCATGGAGTTGGGAGTGTTGCTCAGTGGTACAGTGCTTGCCTAGCACATGTGAGACCCTGGGTATGATCCCCACCTTGCAAAGTGACTATTTCTGGTTAGTTATGACTGTATTGAAGGAGGAAGAATATGATCCAAAGTAAAACCTTTCACAAATCATTTAGAGTTGACTGTTATTTGGAAATTAAACATGGTTATTGAAACATTTTAAGAAATGTACTTTACCTAAAATAAAACTATAAAAAGAAAAGAGCTGAATATCCATGAAAATATTGGTAAGCAATAGTAGTTGCATTGATTTGGTGGATCATAAATTGTATTCATGATCATTAGGTGACTAGGTCCTTGGAATTTCAAATGGCAAATTCATGCCTAGATATGAAATTCTGAATGTAGAGAAACCCTTAATTTAATTGAAAATCAACTCTTTCACCAAAAATATTTCCCTTTGGAGGTTTTCATTAAATTACTTTTCATTAAATTACTCAAATTCTAAGTCTTTGTATATGCTGACTATTTTTTTCAGATATTATTCCTTGAACAGAAAGGAGAAAAAACACCCCTTCAACCAAAAACAAAACAAAAACAAACAAACAAAAACCACCACCAAGAACAAAAAATAAGCTATTTTTAATATAAACATATAAACCTGTGTGACTTTGCTTACTTACTTTTTTTTTTTTTCAGTTTTGGTGATTGAACCCACGGCCTTGCACATGTTAGGCAAGCATTCTATCATTGAGCTATGTACCCATCCCCCATGTGTGACTTTTAAAATAGCAGTTAAATGTCTAAAGAGATTTCAGAAACTGTCAATAACATGCTTTGGCCATAAAGATATAATGTAGTGTAGTTCACAAGGGATAGTAAACATCAGTGCCAAAGGATAGGACAGTGTCTATGCTTGCCTATAATAAGTGTTCCTTAACTTGCAGACAATACAGTCATTAATTTGGGAAACATGCCTCAGTGAAGACTAATTTGGGATGACCTATAAGCAAAATTACTGCATGGCTTATGAAAACATATGAAAAGACTAAAAAACAAAATAAATAGCATGCATCTGTTGACTGTTTGCTGTAGCGCACGTGATCTCCTCGGGCTTGATACCATTGCCTCACACATTTAGTTAGGTAAACATGATTTGTGGAGGTCCAAACACATGTCCGGAACTGCACATTTGGCATTAAAAATCAAAGATCGCACAATTGCTAAGGTGACCATTTTAGGCTGTAATTTTTTAAAAAGTGCTTGCTTTTTGTTTCTTAGCAGTTTCACTGGATATTTCATGAATGGTTACCCTTGACAGGTGGGTCTATAACCAGAGAGCAGGCAATGCTATTCAATCAGTACATCTGACTCTCTCATGCAGTGTTTTAAATTGTCTCTAAAAAGCAGGCTTGAGATAGATTTTTGAATACCTGGATTTATTGGGGAAAGGCTCTCAGGAGGATGGAGTTTGTAAGGGAGTAAAGCCATTGAGAAAGGGGAAGGAGTCAAGCAGGGGCATAGTCTCAAGTGAAATCTAAGACAAGGAGTCAAGCAGAATAAAGGGATGAAGAGAAATGGGCTGGTGGAGCAATTTTAGATTATGATTATCTCTCTGAGTTGGTGACATAAACCTGCACCAAATGGTAACAATATCTGGGCAAGAAGTGTCCCAGAGAGTAGAAGGAGTATATGAAAAGGCCCTGATGTAAACACCTGTTTGCCATTTTCGGCGACTATTAAGGAAACCAGTAGGGCTGAAATGGAATGAACCAGAGAAGGGTGGAAGGAAATGAGACTGGACAGGTATCTAGGATGCAGCTGGTTGAGGATCTGGTGGACTGTGGTGGAAACTGGGATTCTACTCTAGTTCACTGGGGGGTTCACAATTTACTATGTGTACCTCAGCTTCTCCAAGTGCTCATCTTGACATCTATAAAATAAGATAAAGACCTGGATGTTCCCCCAAGTCATGCATGCTCTAATGTTCTATGACTCTAAATGAATAAACTTTATTTCTTCACCTATCCAATGAAGATGGATTGCTATTAATCCTGAAAAACAATAGATTTACTGTTCTGTGAACTCACCCAGAACAAGAGCTTATAATAACATTGTAGAAGGAGGGGAGGGGATTGTTTTTAAGGAGTTGTTGCCATTTAAGACACAAGTTGAGGTGCTCAGTATTCCAGGGACTGTTCTAAAGGTAGAAAGCAAATCATGGTCATGGGTTTCTTCCTGCCTTTAAATTTGTACTTGGAATAGTGGCATAAAGGGAAGTTCACACCTAGTTGATTGATTTTTAGATGATGTGGTAGCAGAAAGATCTGATAAAAGAGAACATTTTGGGTCATTATGTGCAGAGTGCATGGTTTAGTGGGAAATAAAAGAGTGATTCTTCTAGTTGGTCTTCAATAGAATAAGGAATGTGAACTTTTGGAAGAATGAGAAGAATGGATCCCCAAATGGTATGCTTTGGAGTAGAGTTTAAGAGGAAAGAAACATCAAACAGCTCATGAAGTCTTCACTTTTTAATGCAAGTATGCACTGAAATGTCAAGATTGAGATATATCAAGACCATGAAGTATATTTATACTGTGACCTTTAAAAAATTGAGATATAATACATATACCATAAAGTTTACCCTTTTAAAGTATAATACTGAGTGTTTTTTGACATAGCCACAAAGTTGTGGGATTATTACAGCTATCCAATTCTAACACATTATCATCACACAAAAAGAAACCCTTTACTTATTAGCAAATATTCCTCATTCTCTTACCCCTGAGCCCTAGAAATGTGTAATATGCATTGCCTATTTTGAATACTTAATATAAATGGAATCATACAGTGTATGACCTTTGTGCCTGACTCCTTTAACTTAGCATAATTATTTCAAGAGATATCCATGTTTTAGCCAGTACTTCATTCCTTTGTACTCCTGAATAATAGTTCCACGGTATGGAGAGGTCACACTTTGTTTGTCCATTTGTCCTTATTGAATTAACATCTTGAAGATAGATCAATTGACACCAACCAGTTGAAGAAATAGCAACGAAAAAAATGAATAAAAAGGAACGCATTATGGAGAGTTGGGCCTGCATTTTCTAGTAGGTGCAGGGTCTCTGGTCTGATGCCTAGTTCTAATGCCTGGGTCCTTGATCCACTTTGAGTTGAGTTTTATGCAGGGTATGAGATAGTGGTTCAATTTCATTCTACTACATATGCATTTCCAGTTATTCCAGTACCATTTGTTGAAGAGGTTATCACTTCTCCAATGTAGGTTTTTGGCAACTTTGTTGAGTATGAGATAACTGTATTTATGTCGGTTTGTCTCTGTGTCTTCTATTCTGTTCCATTGGTCTTCATGTCTGTTTTGTTGTCAATACCATGCTGTTTTTGTTAGTAGAGTTCTGTAGTATAATGCCCCCTGCTTTACCTTTCTTGCTAAGGATTGCTTTGGCTATTCTGGGCCTCTTAATTTTCCAAATGAATTGCATGACTGCCTTTTCTATTTCTGTGAAGAACACCATTGGATTTTAATGGGAATCACATTAAATCTGTATAGCACTTTTGGTATTGTGAACATTTTGACAAAATTAATTCTGCTGTCTAAGAATATGGGAGATCTTTCCATCTTCTAAGGTCTTCTTCAATTTCTTTCTTCAGTCTTCTGTAGTTTTCATTGTAGAGGTCTTCACCTTTTTTTGTTAGATTGATTCCCAAGTGTGTGTGTGTATATATATATATATATATATATATATATATATATATATATTTGATGCTATTGTGAATGAGATGGTTTTCCTAATTTCCCTTTCAGTTGATTCATCATTGATGTACAGGGGCGCAACTGATTTATGGATGTTAATCAGCCATGTCAATGTTTACAGCAACTCAATTCACAATAATTAAACTATGGAACCAACCTAAATGCCCTTCAAGAGATGAATGGATAAAGAAAATGTGATATATATATATATATATATATATATATATATATATATATATACACAATGGAATATTACTCAGCCATAAAGAAGAATGAAATTATGGCATTTGCTGGTAATGGATGGAACTAGAGACTATCATGCTAAGTGAAGTAAATCTATTTCGAAAAACCAAAGACTGAATGTTCTCTCGGATATGTGGACGCTAACACACAATGAAGGGTAGGGGAGGGAAGAATTCAAGTTCATTGGGTTAGACAAGGGGGAATGAAGGAAAGGGAAGGGTGTGGGAAAAGGAAAGACAGTAGAATGAATCGGACATAACTTTCCTATGTTCATACATGAATATGCTACCAGTAACTCTACATCATGTTCAACCACAAGAATGGGATCCTTCTTAGACTAATTTATACTCCATGTATGTATAATATGCTAAAATACATTCTATTGTCATATATATCTAAAAAAGACAAATAAAAAATAAATGAATGATGCAGTAAAAAAGATGAAGAAGAAATACAGATTCTGAAATAAGTGAAACAACATGAGGTAACTGAACATACTCATAACAGGTGAGGAAAGAGATGAAGTTCCAAAAAGAACACTGGAAGAATTAATGGCCAAAGCTTCCAAAATTAGATAAAAAATAATGATCTGTATCACCAAGGAGCTCAATGAGCACAAAACATGATAATTTTAGAGAAAATTTTACCTGCATACATCATAACCAAAGTGCTAAAATTCTAGGAGAGACTTCTGAAAGCAGAACAAGAGAAGTTACTCATTCATCACATATAAGGGATCTTTGTGATGCCAATCACAGATTTTTTATAAACTATGGAAGGATAGGGTAACATGATGATATATTCAAAGTGCTTAGAAAAAGAAACTGCCAACCAAGAATTTTATGTCTAGTAAAACTATCTTTCAAAAATGAAGGATAAGTTAAAGTAGTCTGAAGCAAACACATCCTAATTTGTTTCTAGCTTGATAAGAAATACTTAAGTGAATTCTTAAGGATGTTAAAAAGGTCAACAGACAGTAACTCAACTACATGAATAAACGTTTAACACAAGACAAGTTATCTATATAGGTAAATATAAAAGATAGTCTAAACACATTTTTATCTGTAACATATTTTTGCATATTATTTAAAAGGAAACTTTAAAAGCATTATTATAAATCTGTGCTTGAAGGATTTTTGCAACATATAAAGAAAAAATTCATATGTCAATAACAGCATAAAGGAGAGAAAGGGAATGGAGTTATAAGGTTTTTCTGTACTATCAAAATTAAATTGATATTAATTTGAACAAGATTGTTATGATAACTGTAATCCTTACAGTAATCACCAAAAAAATAAATCAAGGTAACATGGTAAAACAAATAGCAAAGAAATAAAAATTATGCATACCAATTTTAACACAGAATGTGGCACTAACGGAGGAAGAGAGGAACAAAAAAAGAAATGAGTCATACAGAAAGCAATCAAGATATATCCATAACAGAAGTAAATATGAGTGGATTAACAATATGATCAAAAGGTTGATTAAAAACATGAATTGAAAAGTGTTCCAACGAAATGCTGTCTAAATGATAAACTATAGATTCGAAGACACAAATGACTTGAGAGTATACAGGTGGAAAAATGTAAACAAAAGAGAGCAAGGCTGACTGCACAAAAACACAAATGAAATACCCTTTCAGACTTACATTGTGAATTGTTCATTTCTGATATTTTACTTTTCAACTCCAGAGTTTCTATTTTGTTCTTTTCTTTAAATTCTATCTCTTCATTGATATTTTCTAGTCAGTGAGACCACACTCTCATACTTTCATTTAGGTCTTGACATAAGGTTTACTTTAATTCTTTGAACATCTTTAGAATATCTGATTAAAGTCTTTGTTTAAGACATTTAATGTTAAATGCTTGGATCCAGTGTTTCCTAGTCTTTACTTAAGGACCCACAGGTGCACTGAAACATCCCTTCAGTGCCCAGATAGGTGGTTTACAACCGTACTTTAGCCTTGATTTCTTGCTTGTGCTGAGACTTCAGGCCAGCCAGATGTGAGAGTTTATGCACATTTTAGATTTCTCCTGAATGGGTATGCAGTCCTAATCTTGTATAGGACCTTCTAGGTTCATAGGTATTTTCTATGTCCCCTTTTCATAATCCAACTTTTCCTATTTTTTTTTCCTGTCATCCCATTTGCCCCATTTTTTTCATAGTTTCATGCAGGTACAATATTAAAAAAATGCTACTGTTTGTTTTGGACAGATATCTCAAGGGAAAAGGCTGTTTGCATTGGTGGATATCTGGGAAAATTAGAATGAAGACAAATCTGAGATATATGCTTTCTCAGGGAACTTCCAGATAGGTCAAATAATGGCAGTTTTCTCACAATGGAGATAGATAGCTGCTCTCACCCCATTCTGCCTCCTCTGGCGCCAAGACTCGTATGTTGAAAGCTTGGTTTCCAGTGCAGTAGTGTTCAGAGGTGGGGCCTTTGGGAAGGCAATTGGATCATGAAGGTTCTTATTGGCATTATCGGGAGTTGGTGGAAACTGTAGGAAGTGGGGCCTAATTGGAGGAAGTATGCCCTGGAAGGGAATATACTGTCTCTAACCCTTACCCCTCTCCCCTCTTCTCTCTCTGTGCTTCCTGAGGTAAGCAACTTTGCTCCATCACACCCTTCCACCATGATGTACCATCTTACTAAAGGCCCAGAAACAATGGAGCCAGCTGACTATGGACTGAAATTTCTGAAACCATAAGCCAAAGTAAACCCTTTTCCTTTAAGTTGCTTTTCTCAGGTGTTTAATCACCACAATGAAAAACTGACTAATGCATCGGGATTGCTGAGTTGCTTGCATCAACATTAAAGACTGCCATTGTCTACCAATAGACAAAGCAGAAAGAACATCTTTCTGTGACTGGTAAGAGTATAAGAGTAGGAGAAAAAAAATATTTTGAGAATTGGGAGGATGAAGTGAGAAATAATACACCATAAGAAGGGAAGGAATGTTCAGAGAGTGAGAGGATGGTGGTTGGCTGCCATCTTGGTTGTAGTGGGTAACTTAACTTTTAGAGTAGGTAAACTCACAGACAGTCCTTGTTCTGCTTTGGGCTTATCCATATGATCTGCTTTAGTTACATGATCTCCAATTGCTGAAATCTTTTTAGTTGTAAAGGGAACTGTTTAAATATAATCAACTGTCTGAACTGATTTTATCAAGATGGTGGATTTAGGTTTTTGCCCTAAAGTGCCTTAATTTTTTTATTAATTTAAAATAAAAGTAAACTTGGTTTAAATACTCCTTATTCCTACAATTTATTCTGAGAAACCATAGATAAATCTTTGTTAATTTAGCACTTAAGCATGGTGATTTATCTAAATGAGAAATTGTTTGCTTACATAATTAAAATGCAAGCAGGAACATTCATAATCTTATTGCCTTTCAGAAAACATTTAGGGAAATGTTTATGATGAGTACCTTGTTTTCTGTTGACTCTTTAAACACCTTTAATAAATTTCAAAATAGTAGCTGCTAAGAATAATGTTCAAATGATATCAAATGTGTTAATAAAGAACAAACTGTGCCTTTCTTGCCGGACTTCTATAGTCTCAGTCTTCAGAGAAAACTTGTAACAGTTTCATAACCCTTCAGGCAAATTTTTTAATCAGCATACTACAGAGTTCATCTACTCTCCCTCTCTCTTCTCTCCTCTCTCTCTCTCTCCCCCCTCATCTATCTCTCTCTCTCTCCCCTCATCTCTCTCTCTCTCACACACACACACACACACACACACACACACACACACACACTACCTTTTACAGAACACTATACCCAGTGTTGTTTTATTTAAATGCTAATGTAATCATACTATGCATTAACACTCTCATCAAAGCCTTCTGGTGTATACTCATCTTAGAATGAAAGCTGGAGTTTGGCTAGGCATGGTGGCAATTGCCTGTAATCCCAGCAGCTTGGGCGGCTGAAGCAGGAGGATCTCAAGATCAAAGCCTGCCTCAGCAACTTAGCGAGGCCCTTAGCAACTTAGGGAGACCTTGCCTTAAAATAAAAAATAAATAAATAAAAAGGGCTGGAGATGTGGCTCAGTGATTAAGCATCTTGGGTTCAATTCCCAGTACAAAAAAGAAAAAACCTGGAATTTTTATAAAGGCCTTAAAAGATCTGCACCTCCACTCCATTTGCCATTATCTCTGTATCACTCATTTCAAGACAATGTGGACTCCACACTGTTCCTCAAACACACTGAATATATACCTGCCTTAAAATCTTACTGTTCCCTCTGTTTGCAACTCTCCTGTCCTCAGACATTCACAGGGCTTCTTTTTTATTCCGATCTTGCTCAAATACTCTATTGCTGAGATCCTTTTGAATGAATTTTGCTTTCTGCTACTGTAACAAACTATCAGAGATAATCAACTTAAAAAGAGGAAAGGTTTATTTTGGCTCATGGTTTCAGAGGTTTCCAATCATGGTTACTTGGTCCTGCTGCTTTTGGGTCTGTAGTGAGGTAATACATCATTGAAAGAGTGCATGGTGAAGCAATCATTCACTTTATGACTGGAAGTGAAAGAGAGGAAGAGGAAGGAGATGGGGTTCTAATCTCATCTTCAAGGAAACATTCCCAGTGACCTAACTTCTTCCCACTAAGACCCGCCTCTTAAAAGTTCCACCACCTCCCAATAGCACCAAGCCTTTAACACCTTTAGTGGACACGATCCAAACCATAACATGTTCCTTCCTTGCCCATTTATTATTATTATTGTTATTAGCATTAATATTAGTCTGACTCTCAATTTCCCTGACTCCTTTCCCTTCTCTATCTTTTGCCAGAACATTTATTACCATCTGGTAGACCATGTAGTTTATCTCTTGTGTCTCCAACAAGAATGCCAGCTTAGTAACAGCTGTGAGGTCTATTCAGTTCTTTTCCAAATCATTAGCAGCTGGAACAGTGCCTGGAACATACTGTATGTCCAATAAATACTTGACAAATGAATGCATGGTAGTCTCTGAAATTTTCACACTAACCTCCTGAAGTTGGACCATGAGGAGTATTCTTGACTATAAATGACTGTAGAAAGGTTAGAATTAGTTAGATTGTGTTTAGAGCAATAGAAAATGCCATCTATGATGAGACTACATTGTGAACTACTGCTAGATTAGAAAACAAAACTAACTGGTGACATCTGGTTCTTTGGGAGGGACTTGAACTGGTACTTAAAACCTTCTCTTCTCTGGAATTTTGGCAATTCTTTCATCTTTTCCATAAACATTGGATCAAAAAGATGTCACATTCTACAAACTTCAAATTATACATTTACCTGGTAGCCTGCTTTCTGGGTGCCACTTGAATGCCTGACTCTTAATGTGCACTCCACAGACGGCTGGCCCTGGCTGCTTCACTATTCAGTTGGCTCCTTATTTCTCAGGTCTTAGCTTGTATGTGGTCCTTCCAGAGACCTTCTCTGACTGTCCTATTCATTCAGTCGCTCCCTCCTGTTTACACTTTCTTATCACCACATGTATTTTGTTCTTAACAGTCATGTCTCATATATGATTTGTACTTACTCTATTTACTTAGCTGTTTTCATGTTTATTGTCTGTTTTCAGAGTACAACATCGATTTCATGAGATGAGAGATGGTATTTCTGTGACTCATCCATAGTATTACTTCAATGAAGATTTATCAAATCATTGCATCCAAACATTTGGAAACAATTCCTTATTATACACCAGGATCACAAAGATATTTTGCTTCTCAAAAGTAAATACTATCTTTGATACCTTTGCCTAGATCAAGATGGAATTGGGAAGTCTCTGTTAAGATTATTTATTTACATTTTTAAATACTTTTCTCTTTATATTTTCCCTCATTGTAGATATTATACATCTAATCATAAGAAAAAAAATCTTCAACATTTATAAAGTGCGGAATGCAAGAGCTATAATCCTACCCTCTAAAATAACTGTTTATCGGCAACCCTCCCAGATAATATAACTTATTTAAACAATTTCATATTAGTGGACATTGAGCTTGTTTCAGTGGGTTTTGGGGTGACCATAACAGACACAGGAACTATATTGACACATGTATCTGTGTAATTTTAGGACAAATTCAGAAAAGTGGTACGCATGCTTATGTGTGTATAAATATGTTATGAACTTATGAAGTTTAAAGAAAGGGGAAATTAAGTCTAAAATGTGAAGAGTTTTAGGAAACAGTAAGAACATTCAAGATGGTCTACCTAAAGACGTATTGGAATTTTAATCTTAGTGATAAAAATGATAATTATAGAGCAACACAGAAGAACATTTGCGGACTATGTCGTATGAAAGAGCATATAACGACATTATATAACTCTATTATAGCCAGTATTTAAAATTATTCATGCTGACAAATGAAGATGGGAAAAGATTTTTATAAATTTAATTAACCAGGAAGAGTGGATCAGGATCGTACTTTTTTCTTTCAGATATATTGCCCGTTATTAGCCCAGGAGCTGAAACAAGGGTGTGGCAGGGACTAAAACAGGGATGATTCCATGGATTTACGGAAAAGTATGATATCACTGAAGGGAAAGGCAGTGGATCCACCCAGGGTTGAAGGGAGAATGGGAAAGGGAGTAACCAGAGAATGTCATGCATCACATCTGTGGAAAGGTGAATTCTGGTTCCATGGGAGTACAGAAGGAAGATACCAATCGGGAAATAAATACTTAAATTATCTTGAAACTAAGTAACAGTAACTCTACTTTTGTCTGGAAGACTTTCTGTAAAATCAGTGCTGTTTTTTTTTTTTTTTTTTTCTTAAAATTTGGAAGAATTTACCAGCAATTCAATGTGGGCCTGAGGTGTTTCTTTTACAGAATGGGTTTTTAACATTGGATATAATATAGGACTCCTCTATTTCTTCTTCTGTCAGCTTTTAAGCATTACATTTCTCAAGAATCTTTCCTTGTCATCTATATTGTCAAGTATCATCTGTATTGTCAAACATATGTTGGTAAAAGTTGTTTGTATTTAGTCTCTTAACTTCAAATGTCCATTGGGTCTGTGATTGCCTCTCTTTTACAATTCAGACATTAAATTTGCTTACTATTTCTTTTTCTTTTGGTCAATATTCCTAGAATTCATCAATTTCATTAATCTGTGTGAAGAACCAACTTTCAGCTTTATTTATTTTCTCTGCTTGTCTGTTTAAGCTCTCAATTTCTCACCTCTTCCCCTACCACAGCCATTCTATTTGTTCTTGCTATACAAGGGAAAGCAGAAGGGGAAAAGAAATGCTTCAAGAGGAGAAGAGAAGATAAAGTTTGAAATTTAGGGAAAGTTATACACAAACACCCTATTTTTCTGAATAGAGGCAGAAGAGAGCGAGTGCATCCTAAATGGATACACATGTTGGAGAAACATTAAATTAAGAAACTTAGCTGGTTCTCTAGTTCTCCTTCCCTTTATTGCTAGAAGTCTATATAAGTGCTTCCCAAACATTTCATGATTTTCTTTTTCCAAGGAGAACAAGTGGATGAAACTGAAATCCAGAGTCCATAGGTTTTAATGTTCTGTGCAATTTCATCAGCGAATTGCTTAAGGATATGGGCCCTGAAATCATTTTCTCCTGTCTTGATCTGTCACTTATTCATGCTGTGACTCTAGAGGGGCAGCACATGATTCAGTTTAAGAAGTAAGGATGTGGATAATATTGCTGGATCAGGATTCTTCACCTTATGTCCAGAATATTTGGATGTTCCAGAGACCCCCAATCTCTCCTTTTCAAGTCAGTGCTGCCATTTTTTTTTAAAAAAATGAGACTCAGTGTTGGCTCAGGGTTGGAAATTTAAGATGGTACAAGACCATCAGTTTATATATCTCTATATCAAAATCTGATCTCCTGCTGTGCCAGTGACCAGGCTTGATTTCAAGTCTGTCTTGAAAATTTCACCCATTTCAAAGAACATAAAATATTTGGGATACTTCTATTTAATAAATCATTTATTTCACAGAGAATATTTGGCCAATGGAATCTAATTTAACAAAGACCTTTAAGGTAACATTTCTTCAAATTGGTAGCTGATATCAGAGAACAGGAAAACTCTGAGATGTTCCAGTTTTAAAAAAATCATGGTGAAACACTGAGTTCTTAATACCCACTCTAAGCCAACTGTAGCATAGCTAACCTCTAAAGGATCATGTAGAAAAATGAAAAGTGCATGTATCTGGGTTCCCCAGAGCAGGCCAAGAAATAAGGTTTCATTTGTAGGTAATTATTTATGAGGTTATGCCAACCAGCACTGTCAGGGCATGGGAAGGACAGTGAAGGTGAAGTGAAGCCAGTAGAACAGGTGACATTGAGCATGTTACCATCAAGAGACCCAGTCTGGTCAGGGCCCACTGGGAGACAGTTTAAACAATGCCACAGTTGGGTGAGGAAGGTATACTAGTGAACCTCCTTTCAACCCATCAAAGGACTGAGGGACACTCTGTGACATTCACTCCCTGTCTGTTATGTGCAAGCTGAGAGAAGTCCCCCCAGGCCACAGGTTTCAGGGTCCTGCAATGGGATGCTTCCCGTTGTACTGGACAAATGGGTGCTTTGGTGATGCAGGTTGGCACCATCAGTTCCACTATACTTGGAATTTCTCGAACTCGACTATAAAATGTCCTTTCCACTCTCTTCTGTGAATTATTTTTTTCCTTTTTTCATAGCAGCTACTAATAGTCCATTGAACTACAGTTCGTTGAACTTGATCTTGGGATCACTTGGGAACCTGATCCATAGTTTTAGGTTATATTTTCCCTCCCTTTTCCTCTCCTGAACTACATCATAATCAGGCAATGAGTCCAGGAGATTTGCTTTTATGATGGAACATCTGGCCCAAAGTTACAAACTTCTAAATGCTGTTTCAGTCTCCCAATGTTCAGGATCCCTTGGAGAATGTCACATGCCATTTTCTATTCTAGTTACTAGTGCTGTATAAAAAAACCACCCAAAACTCAATTACTTTAAAACAATGATTATAAATTACGCTCCTGAAATCTGTTAGGTCATACAGGGTGTAGTGGAGATGGCTCATCTCTGTTCCACTATCTTGGGGCCTCAGATGGGAAAGTAAAGACTGGGTTGGAATCATCTGAGGATACCTCATTGTGTGTCTGATAACTAGACTTGGGACATTCACATAGTGAGGAACTGAAACACTAGGATCTCCGTGGGCATGACTATCTCCACGTGGCTTCTCTACCATGGTGACCTCAAAGTAGGCAGACTTCTTGCCTGAAAGACCGAGAGCTCCCAAGATGCAGATCTTAAGAGCAGGTGAACCAGGTGGAGACATGTCACCTTTTAGGAGCTAGTATCAGAAGCCATACATCATCATTTATATTGTATTCTATCAGTCAAGATAGTTACATAGGTGAGCCCAGGTGCGGAGGTGGGGAACACAGACCCCGCCTTTCATACAGAAGAGTTGATATTTCACTGGAAAATTATCATGTGGAATGAGAGATTTAAGAATGCATCCATTTCTGGAAAATACAACCTGCCACACTGCCCAGGAATCCCAAAGAACGATGAGGTGCACCTCTTGGGAGTTTATGGGAACTGCTCTCATCTCTGTGTCCCCAGGTCATTTTGTACTCTATGCAACACATAGACTCTCCTTCTCTTTGCTCCTTGAAGCCCAGATGTGCCTTAATTATGGTTTCTTCTTTACAACCTAGACCAAAGCTGCACACAGTAGGTGTTAAGTACAGTTTGCACAGATGAGTACCTTGCTGGTCACTTTATTTTACTTTGTTTTTTAGGAGAAAAGGGAAGAAGAAACAAGAAACATGTTAGGCTTCATTGAGCTCTGTGGGAGTTGATTTCTTCCTGGGTGTCTGTCACAGTGCCAGGGCTCCCCAGCCCCTTCTGCTGTGTTCATTGTAGGCCCATGGAGTAGTGCTATAGCCACCCCAACCCACTGAATGGGGGAGGGAACACTCACCCATAAAGTCTGAATGCCATTGCTAGAAGCATGCAGGAACTAAGAGGGATGTAGCCCAGGTTAGGTTGGCAGAAATTTCCAGGCTTACTCATTCATCTCCAGTTCATCTTCTTTTAGAAGGAGGAAGAAGTAGAGCCCCATGGAATTTGATTTCAAATCCCTGGCCTTTGATCTTTTCTGGGTGAATGGCACTGAGCTGGGGGAGAGGCTGGGTTGACTCCCTTCCACTCTCCAACTGGGCTTAAACCTCCTCCCCTGTGAAACCAACTCCTTCTCTTTCTCCACATGCCATAGAGTGAAGAATTTCAACTGTTGAATTTAACATTCAGGATCTTTGCTTCATTTTAATATGCTTTGTGCAGACAGAAAATTCACATCCCTGGAACAGAAGCTACTCCAGCCTGCCAAAAGCTGAATGGGTTGGTATCAGTCCTAGGGTTCCTATCTGAGTCAAATGTAAGGACAAAAGTAGGTCCCTTCTTTTGCCATTTACCTTCCCAAATTCTTTAACAAGTTGGGTTGGGACCAGGAAACGAAAATCCAAGAGTATGTTATATTTTTTCCCATTTAAGTTTTCTGATGAGTTCCACCCTGATCCCTGCAAAGAGGGACCCTATTAATTCACTATGCTGAAGGGAAATGCAAGGGTCAGAGTGCACCCTTGTCCGACCTCCACCAGGAGAGGCTTAACCCCCAGATCTGCTCCATACCCTTAGTGAAAACTGCCCGGCTGCAGAGATTTTACTGCCTGAGGTACACAGGGAAAAGGCCACTCCTTTACCGTGTGTGAGTCACCAGCCTGTGAACAGCTGGCAGACGTCTGCTGCCCCTCACAATTTGCCAGCGTGAAGGTCTCATCTTTCCCTCCAGCAAATTGGTCCCTTTTTAATGGGGGTGGGGATCCAAAGAGTTTTACAACCTTTAAGAGGTTTATGGTTTCAGAATCAGAAAGATCCAGCACTAAGAATTCAATTTAATGTTTCCAAGAGAATCCATACACGTGGGCTCATAAATTCTGGAACAAGGTGGCTACAGACTCCAGGATAACGGATCTCCAAGAAACGCTGTATGAAACCTTTCTCCTTGGTGAGCTATGGAAAATATTTGCTGCCCACAGCCTGGGGTGACGGCAAACATTCTTGCACAGGCCCGGTGTCGGGTGCACCATGATGTGGCACAGCTGCGACCACGCCGGTTGGTCTCCAGCTTGTGGCCTGTCACAGGGTGTTTACCTGAGAATGAATCTGAAAGGCCACAGGGCCAGAATTGTGTCTCGCGGGCAGAGGAAAATGTGCCCGGCTATTTTAAAGCCTAGGGCTGTACATCTTGTCCATGGCCTGCCGTTCACAGGGACAAACAGGACTCACCTAGGGAGAGGGCCCTTCTACAAACAAACGCCGTTACACTTCAAGAATCGCTTTCAGATCGGAAAGAAAGGGGGACAAAAGGGTCTCACATGTGCCTATGATGAATGGAGCACTCAGTCACCGAGGTGGTGGCAGCAGCCTTCTTGTTACATCACTGCTGAGCCTGGAGAGGCTGCCTGGGGTGGATATGAATGTGTACATGCACAAACACACATACACCCAGATATATATACATATATATATATATATATATATATATATATATATATATTCTCACACACACAGAGACAGGGAGATACACCCTCACACACCCCTACACAGATATGTACCCATCCCCATATGCACATGAGCTATACACCCATCCATACACATGCTCACACCTAAATATACACACATTCACCTGCACACATATTGTCAGGCATATACATCCACATTCATCCACATCCACATTATACACACATTCACACACACACATTCTCACAGGTGCATACCCACATTCAAACACATGCATCTGCTATACACACATTCACACACTCATCTACATATACATAATCACGCACAGGTATGCACAAGTGCACACACACAGTTACATGCATATTACACACAAATGCATATTCACATGAACACACTCAAATGCAGGTATACACACATCCACACACATGTACACACTCACAGTTACTCAAATTTATATACATTATTACACATACTTGTACAAATATAAAAACAGACAAGTATAAGTATGTTCATGTACATAGACATGCACAGAAATATGAGCATTTCCACTCATGTATACTCACCCGACACACTCACACAAACACTCACTAAAGCTGGCAACATGTGCTTTCTCACCTCATCAACTTACACTCTCACATTAACTATCATACAGGTGCACACATTCTTACACACATTACGTACATGTTCATGAGCACATTTTAGCACACACCCTCACACACACTCACACACTTGTTCTCATCTAACACACTCACACTTTCCCCTTCACACACACACACACACACACACAGACACACACCCTTACACTTACACAGATACAACTCATACTCAAACCCCTGAGCATAGTGTTGTTGGTTCTTTGGGACATTGGAGAAATCATAGAGCCATTTCAGAAAGCATCATGGTTTCTGGCTTTAGGGACACCTTCCCCTGGAGAGCCCAGATTGGCCCTGGCTGCCCCTCTGTGCCCACTGATTCTTAAAATGGGTGGAAAGAGGTTTGTCACTGTCCCTTCCCATGTCCTCAGTGTGAACAGAGACTTCTGGGGTGATTTTGAGGCCAGCTTGGGCGCTGTGGGTGGATTCTCCTTGGTCAGTTGAAGCTTCACAACCAGGTTCATGGACTCCCAGAAGTTAATGAGCAATTTGCCTCTTCCTGTTTGATTACCCATATTTGTCAACTGGAGTTTGTCTTATGCAAACTGGCTGCCTCTCTCCATCCTCTCATCTTTTCCAGGTGTTTCCATGCCATGCCTGCAATGATACAGGGTGTAATAACGTTTGAGAGAATCACCTGCTCTTTCTTAAGCTTGATTTGTCTTGAGAATTGCACCTCTAAAGAATATGGAACCAGTCTTCATTTAAACAGATCTGGTCTACCCACGCTTTAACATTGATGTGGATATTGATGGTGATTCAGGCTCTTTCCCTGTGTTATCTGGAAAAATCATGTACTTTTGGATGCTTACATTATTCACATTTAAATTATAACTCTCCATTAAAATAAAATGAAATAATAACTTTTTAAATCAATCAAATAGGTTTAATGTTCTCAAAATTCCTTTCAGTCCTTATTCACATGGCCATATAATAAGGTAATTAGAATTTTATAAACAATTTGCTTTGAAGTTTTACTCTGAATCACTGAGAGCTAAGCATCAATCTTTGGCATCATCAGATCCTTGCATGAATATTGATATTGCTAGGTCAATTGGAAAACAGAAAGTGGCAAGGCTGCACAAGTATCATAGTCTTTTGTGTGTATGTGCTAAAATATACATAACGTGAAATTGACCATGTTAACCATTTGTAGTTGCATAGTTCAATGGCATTAATGAATGGTACCTCCGTTCAATTCTAGAGCTTTTTATCTTGCAAAACTGAGAACTCCATAGCCATTAAACACTAACTCCCCATTCTTCTTGTCCCACCTCACCCCAGGGCAACTGCTATTCTATGTTTTATTTCTATGAATCTGACTGCACTAGGTACCTCACAGGAGTGGGATATACAATATTTGGGTTTTAGTGACTGGCTTCTTTTAATTAGTATAATGTCCTCGAGTATCATCCATATTGTAGCATGTGCCAGAAATCCCTTACTTTTTAAGATTGTAAAACATTCAACTGTACATATCTACCATTCTTTGCTTATTCATTCATCTGTTGGTGGATAATTAAATTGCTTTCATGTTTTGACTGTTGTGAATAATGCTGCCATGAACATTGGTGTCGGTAGTCTTTTTTTGACCGGGGCAGGTACTGGGGGTTGAAGTCAATTGAACTCAGAGGCACTCAACCACTGAGTCACATTCCCAGCCCTTGTGTTGGCAGTCTTTTTAAAAAGACTCAACAACTACAGATTTCTTATGAATTGCCCCTCACTTAGGTTTTGAGTCTCAGTTTTCTTTTTTTTTAAATTTTTTAATTTGTTCTTTTTTCAGTTTTCTTATCTATAAAGTGACTTCAATACAGCCTTATAGTTGGTAAAGGCTGACGAGTTGTAATCCAGAACTTTAATGCCAAGTTCTGTCTGAGGATCAGGGAGAACAGTTCAAAACAGGCTACAGAAGGACCTGGAAGGCAAACAAGAGTTCCTTCAGGGAGCACCTCTTAGCTCTTAGGGCACACCCAGGGCAAACTTTAGCACTCAGTTTCCCACATAGTTTCCCAGAAAGAGGCAGATTCCCATGGGTCCACTCTCTGCAGACCATTAGGCACCAACTGGCATGAGTTTGGGTGTAAGTGGAATTTCTCTGACTCTAATCCCTTTGTAGACACATACACATGTCTTTCAACAATGGAGATCAATTCCTACATGTCAAGGCAACAATGATACTTTAAAACCGGGAGACTTGCACCAAAAGTTAGAAAATGTCTCACTTTGGGCAAAACGTGAGAGAGGTCGAATGCATTGCTGTGGGTGTGAATGAATGAATGAAATGCTTGTAAGGTCAACTTTGGTCACAACTAAGAATATTTATCTCCTTTCAACAATTCAAAATTTACATGATTCAAAATTTACATATGGATGTTGTATTTTAAGTAATGAATTTTTTTTATAAACCACTAAATTAGGGAACAAAAGCATTTTTTTAAAAGATAAAGATGCATGCAGAAATGAATATCTGTTTACTCCTCTGAAGGGCAACATAAAGGAAATAAATTCCTCAGTTGAAGGGCATCTGGGTTGGTTCCACAATCTAGCTATTGTGAACTGAGCTGCTATAAACATTGATATGACTGTGTTACTATAGTATGCTGATTTTAAGTCCTTTGGGTATAAACTGAGGAGTGGGATAACTGGGTCAAAAGGTGGGTCCATTTCAAGTTTTCTGAGAATTCTCCACACTGCTTTCCAGAGTGGCTACACCAATTTGAAACTCCACCAGCAATGTATGAGTGTGCCTTTTCCCCCACATCTTGATAATTGCCATTCTAATTGGAGTAAGATGAAATCTTAGAGTTTTTTAAGTTTACATTTCTCTAATTACTAGAGATGTTGAACACTTTTTCATATATTTAATCATCTGTGTGTCTTCTTCTGTAAAGTGTCTGTCCAGTTCCTTGGCCCATTTATTGATTGGGTTCTTTGTATTTTTGGCATAAATTTCCTCCATTCTTCTCTCACTTCCCACCCCCGCACCCCCTTTATATATCATCATCCACTTATCAGGGAAAACATTCAACCTTTAGTTTTTTGGGATTGGCTTATTTCGCTTAGCATGATATTCTCCAACTCCATCCACCTACCTGCAATTGCCATAATATTATTCTTCTTTATGGCTGAATAATAATCCATTGTGTATATATACCACAGTTTCTTTATCCATTCTTCTGTTGAAGAATGGAGGAACTTTAGATTATGTAGAAGGAAATGAGAGGGAGGAGGGTATGAAAAATCATGGAATGAGACAGACATCATTACCCTATGTACATGTATGATTACATGAAGGTCATGTACAACCATAGAAATGAAATGATGTACCCCATTTGTGTCCAATGAATCAGAATGCAGTCTGTAAAAAAATAAAAAAAGAAAGAAAGAAAAAGGGAATAAATTTATCTTTGGGAAGATGCAGAGAGCAAAACTTGCACACGAACCCTTCTGTCAGGTCATCTCTCCTTTCAAGACCCATGGGGAGAGATCATGAATGTCAGGTCCCCATAGTGAAAGCAACTGATACTGCTTCTCCTGCCTCAGGCATCTATACCGCTCTTACGATGGAATTCAGGGAAAGGAGGATCATTTAGATGGGTTTAGAAAACAGTAGATCTTCTGAGAAAGGCACCTGGATTGCTGGCCCCATTCTAAGCAATTTTGACATGATTGATCTGGAAAGGGGGAGCTAGACATGTGAGATTTTAAATAAGCTGCCCCCATCATTTAATGTGAAGCCAGGATTGAGACCTACTCAGGTGAGGGAAAAGCAGACCTCCCTCTGAGGCAGGGCTACACACTCCTGGGAGGACAGGTGGGGAGGGTCTTTGCCACACTTTGTAAGCTCAGCTTTCCTCCAAATTACAAAGACACTGGAAGTTATTGCCATATAAATTCTAGCCCTCCACCAATACAATATCCTTAAATAAAGCAAACCTATTTCCCATGTACACAAAATCCTACATGCTGGTGCCCAATAACTAATTTTAAAATCTACTATTACTTTTTTTTTTTTTTAAAGAATAGAACAACAGATAATAAATCTCTTACTTGGCATAAATACATTAGCCCCAACTACCAAGGTGAAGCATGTCATTTTCTCCTTTGTTGTTTAAAGGCCTAATTTTAAGCATTCCATGGGTCCATCTGCTATTAGTAGATCATGTAGTGGAATCTGATAGCACCCATGGGTGTTATTCAGATCCAGAGAAGTCTGCTCTCCTCTGACAGATGTGCCCCATTTTAGTCCTAGCCTAGGAGTAGTATGGATTGCCCCAAGACTGAGTGCCAGCTCTGGCACCTAACTATTGAGACAAGACATGAGGACTATGAGTTCTAAGTACAAACTCTTTTTGCCACCTTGATAAGGAGGTTCACAGTTTATACCTGGACTCTTAACAGTTGGAGACAATTATAAAACAATTAAAAACCACTTGAGGCACAGAAAGACAGCAAACAGTGTCAAGTCATTCTTGGTGAATTTTCTGGGTTCTCATTGACTTGGAACCATATCAGGAAATGGCAGCAAAGACTAGAAGGGGTTTTTCCAAGTAAGAGAATGTACTGGAAAGGAGAATTAGGCAATATCTTCTAGGACTTTCCAGCTAGCTTTCTGGAAAGCCACTCTAGGACTAATCAGAATAAGCATAACAACAGTAATGTCTATATTACCAGGAATTCTGCTTAATTTTCATTATCTAACTTAATATTTGGATGAATATAGCAAGACAAGCAATATTGTTTCTTACAGATGAGAAAATCAAGGTTCAATGAGGCTGACTCATTTGCCCAAGGCAGCACAGTAGAAACTGATCTAAGCTGTCATTGGGGTTTATTTCCCTTTTTTCATCCTGAAATGCCATCCTCTTTGTTACTTATTGGGCCCTACTGTGTTTCCGGGGGACTATGTAGGGTAATGACAATTGTGGGCTCAGGACTCAACCAGAACCTGGGCCATTTAGTAGTTACACCCTATCAAGGAAAGAATTTACCCTCTGTAAAATTGTACAAAGGGTGGCGAATGCAAGACAGTGAACATACAGAACACAGAAGGTGCTGGATGCCCAATTAACCAGTGTTTTTAAAATTATGATCACATGTAATTAGTGTGATGGAGCAGAATCTTATTTTAATTTTTTTTTTTTTTTTTTTTTTGTGGTGTTGTGGTGTTCAAACCCAGGGTCTCCAGCCTGCTAGGCAAGCACACTTCCACTGAACTATATCTCCAGTCCTATTTTATTTCTAATGTAGACTTAGATTCCCTCTTTCAGCAACCAACTCAAGTTCTCTTATACTTATCTAAGTTTAAGTGCTCTTCCTTTTGCATCTTAAAATTCTTCATGTCTCTATTGAGATCTCACAGTGTAATATTCCTTTCTCCAATTGCTTCAACATGGCACCAAGTGAATTGTAAACTGCTGACTATAGTTAACTACTGGCTATTATACTTTTAAAAATCACTTTATTAGTGCAATATAGTTATACACAATACTGATTATTCTGACAATAATAATATATGCATGGAATACAGTTTGCTCCATTTCAGTTCCCAGTACTACCTTTTTTCTTCACCTCTTCCCTACTCCCTCCATCCCCTTCCTTTACTCCTCTGGTCTCCCTTCAATTTTTGTGGGATTCTCTCCCTTTTCCCCCTATTTTGCTTTAGCTTCTGCATATGAGTAAAAACATTCAACCCTTGACTTTCTGAGACTGACTTATTACACTTAGGGTAATGTTCTCCTGTTCCATCCATTTACCAGCAAATGCCATAATTTCACTCTTCTTTATGACCAAGCAAAACTCCATTGTTTATATATACCTCTTTTCTTTATCCATTCATCTGTTGTCAGGCACCTGGTTTGGTTCCATTATGTAGCTATTGTGAATTGTGCTGCTATAACACAAAACAGTGATATTACACTTTTTTAAAATATTGAGATAGATACCTAGTGAGTGGGCTCTTTTTTTTTTTATTGTAAACAAATGGGATACATGTTGTTTCTCTGTTTGTACATGGCATAAAGGCATACCATTTGTGTAAACATAAATTTACATAGGGTAATGTTGTTTGATTCATTCTGTTATTTTTTCCCTTCCCCTCCCACCCCTCTTTTCCCTCTATACAGTCCTTCCTTCCTCCATTCTTGCCCCCCTCCCTAACCCTAACTCTAACCCTAACATTAACCCCTCCCACCCCCCATTATGTGTCATCATCCACTTATTAGCGATATCATTCGTCCTTTGGGTTTTTGAGATTGGCTTATCTCACTTAGCATGATATTCTCCAATTTCATCCATTTGCCTGCAAATGCCATAATTTTGTCATTCTTTATGGCTGAGTAATATTCCATTGTATATATATACCACAGTTTCTTTATCCATTCATCAATTGAAGGACATCTAGGTTGGTTCCACAATTTGGCTATTGTGAACTGAGCAGCTATGAACATTGATGTGGCTGTATCTCTGTAATATGCTGATTTTAAGTCCTTTGGGTATAGGCCAAGGAGTGGGATAGCTGGGTCAAATGGTGGTTCCATTCCAAGTTTTCTAAGGAGTCTCCACGCTGCTTTCCAGAGTGGCTGCACTAATTTGCAGCCCCACCACCAATGTATGAGTGTACCTTTCTCCCCACATCCTTGCCAACACCTGTTGTTGCTTGTATTCTTGATAATCACCATTCTAATTAGGGTGAGATGGAATCTTAGGGTGGTTTTGATTTGCATTTCTCTTATTACTAGAGATGTTGAACAATTTTCCATGTTTGTTGATTGCTTGTAGATCTTCTTCTGTGAAGTGTCTATTCATTTCCTTAGCCCATTTGTCGATTGGATTATTTGCATTCTTGGTGTAGAGTTTTTTGAGTTCTTTATAGATTCTGGAGATTAGTGCTCTATCTGAAGTATGATTGGCAAAGATTTTCTCCCACTCTGTAGAGCCACGCTGTAGGCTCTTTCTTCACATTGCTGATAGTTTCCTTTGCTGACAGAAAGCTTTTTAGTTTGAATCTATCCCAGTTATTGATTCTTGCTTTTATTTCTTGTGCTATGGGAGTCCTGTTGAGGAAGTCTGGTCCTAAGCCGACATGTTGAAGTTCTGGACCTACTTTTTCTTCTATAAGATGCAAGGTCTCTGGTCTGATTCCGAGGTCCTTAATCCATTTTGAGTTTAGTTTCATGCATGGTGAGAGATATGGGTTTAGTTTCATTCTGTTGCATATGGATTTCCAATTCTCCCAGCACCATTTGTTGAAGAGGCTATCTTTTCTCCATTGCATATTTTTTGCTCCTTTGTCTAGTATGAGAAAATTGTATTTATTTGGGTTTGTGTCCGTGAGTGGACTCTTTAAGAGCATACTGGCCATTATTTCATCTAAACAGTAACTTGAGTTTCTGCTGGAATCAAAAACCTCTGGGCATCATGCTTAGTGTTAGCACAGTGAGCCTATAACCCAAGAGTCTTCCACAGCAATAGTAGTTGAACACTTACCAGATACATACATCACTGAGAGCAGAACTTTTGACTTGGTTACATTTTATACCCAGGAATACCTTGTCTCTTAATACAAATGATAGGATACATCAAAATAGTCATTTCCCAGTCCACAGGGCAAAAGATTCTTGGAGTGAGGCAGAATTATTCCCAAGAGCCTCAAAATCATACCGAAGATGGACAGTGGACTGAGTAAACACTTTGTCTCCTACCCAGGGAGTATTTCATTGAATTTAGAAAACCGCCATTATTTAGGTGTTACTAGAAATAAACATTGGAATTAAATTATTGGCACAATGGCTAAGATGTCATCAACTATTAACATCACATAAATATTATAGATGTTAAAGTATAAAATAAAAAACCTGTCTTAAAATTGATAAAATATGTTGGGCACTATGCTTCAAGAGAAAGTGGAATAGCTGAGTCAAATGGTGGTTCCATTTCAAGTTTTCTGAGGAAAACTGCTTTTCAGAGTGGCTGCACCAATTTGCATTCCCACCAGCAAAGTATGAGTGTGCCTTTTTTCCCACATCCTCACCAACACCTATTGTTGCTTGCATTCTTGATTATAGCCCTCAAAATGCATTCTGCTGTCATGTATAACTAAATAGAATAAACAATAAAAAAAAAGAGAAAGTAGACTTTCTGGTGAAGTACATTCACAAAACTCAAATGCATTACAAACTGTTACAACATTCATGACATTTTCCCTTTTTTCAATGGTTGCTAAAAAATAAAATATTAAGTATTTTGACGTTAAAAGAGGGTCTTCATTATCATTTTGAAACAAATAGTTAGAATTTCTATCTCCCTGCCTTCTCTCTCAGGGTTCCTGTGAAAAATCATTGATTCTGAGGGAGTAGATCAAATTCTAAAGGGGTTCCTGGAGGAGCTGCTAATTAGAAATCCCAACAAATGGTTGTCTCTGTTAAGAAGCACAGCTCGGTAAGTGCTTATCTTGTTGTGCTCCAAAATGAATCTAATTTTTTTAAATCATAAGGTACATCAGAATCTACTAAGAAGTGTTATACTTGGAGAAGTAAAGAAAACATTACATAAGCTCTCACAGGTTAAAATATTCATTAAGCATGTAGCTCTATCAGGTTTTTTTCAAGGCACATTCTCACATCCATTATCATATTTTAATCTCTTAAATCTGACCAGAAAATCCATTTAGGAGACTTATGTGACTATTCATGTGCATGGAGGATATCCAGAAAGTGCTTTGCAAAGATAGTAAGGAAGTAAAGGCCACCCAGAAGTCTTCAGAATCACATGCTGGCCTTTGGGAAGCCATCCAAAATTTGTAATGACCATGACTTATATTTTTTTGTGTGTATGTGTAGTCCTGTGGATTGGACCAGGGGTGCATGACCATTGAGCTACATTCCCAGTCCTTTCTATTTTTGTTTTGAGACATTGCCTTACTGAGTTGCCTGACCTTGAACTTGCCTCAGACTCCTGAGTATGACTTGTGATTTTTACAACTTAGTGTTTGAAGTCTGTATGACCCAGTTGCAAATATTGAACTATCTGATAAGCAATGAAGCTCAAAGCATTTAGTAGGTGAGAGGAAATAGAGCAGTAACACCAGCATTTGAAAATATTAGTGTCAGATAATTAGACTTCTATAATTAGATTTTATAGAAGTCTTGGCATCATTGATCTAGTGATCTTTAAGATGACTCCTTAAGTAAAATGGTGGGCACTTCATCTTCCAACTTCCCCTCTACATTGCTGGGCAGAAGTACCTCTTTGGACTACATTTTTCATGGGTATGAAACTTAAAGGCAAGAGCATTCTAATCTTGAGAATGACTTCTTTGAATCTTCCCACAAGATGGAGTCCCCAGAACCCAAAGGATCAGCTTCATGGTCCATACTGCCAGATTTGTCTCCTTGTGTCTACTCTGGACCAGAAAGGACAAAAAGTAAGGCATTCAGGGAGAAGGCTGCTAATCCTTCTCTTCCACTCACAATGAATTGAATATGCTTAGACAGATCCCACTGACCTCACCTGCAAAGGGGTCTGTGGAAGAACAGAGGAGGTGCTAATTCCCTGTCTCTTCTTTTTCAGTCTAAACATTTGTTTCCATGATCTGTTCCTCTGAAGGATTCAATGGACTCAGTTGACACATATCCACCTCTTTCTGTCCTAACACCTCAGAATAATCTGAAATAAGATTTAGCCCTCTTGACACCAGATTTTTCCAAAATTTGCCAGAAAGAAGATTTTATCTAACTTTAAAACACCATGCCAGAAAAAGGTGGCAAAACTATTTATAGTATAGTTTTAGTTTCTAATAACTAGAATTTCTTTTTCAGTGCTGGGGATCAAACTAAGGGACTCACATACACTAGGTAAATGTTCTATCACCGAGCTATCATCCCTGCCCTAGAACTAAAATTCTAGGATGTAAAGCATTATTGGAATTAGACATAATCCCCTTGGTTACCTGTCATCAGGCCCAGAAAAGCCAGGGCTCTAATAGTCACAGCACTCAGAGGCCCCTTCCTTAACATTTGGTTGGAGCAGACCCTGCCTATACCCTGTCATCACTGGACCCTAAGAGTAGGCTATGTACAAGAATTCATTGACTAGTGTTTGTTCAGTGCCTGATACAAACTCAGCATATGCTAGACATTTGGTCCAAGTCACTAGTCCTAATTGCCCCAATGGGAATTAGCACCAACCTATTTGATCTCTATCAGAACATCACGAGAAGGAATCCACTAAGTTAGAATTAGGGAGTGAGAGAGTCTGTCATCCAGTGAGCTAAAACTATGGAATCAACAAAAAGTTGCTTGAAATGTGCTAATGATTTACTCTTTCCTGTTATTGTGAAAGCTGACATTTAGCTCTTTGTAAAAAGGAAAATATTAATTTTTTTTAAGTTAACAATGATTACTGGGCTCCTGGTATATACAAATCAATATGGAAAGCAGAAATAAATGCTGTCCCCATTTTCTGCAACTGAGTACAGGTGTTCAAGGTGCCAACTAAAAAGAGCCTGTGGTGACAGATGTCTGCAAATCTGGACTGCAGGGTCCTTTTTAAAGTGGGAGCCAAGTTTGGCTTGCATGTGGCAGCTTCCAGGATTGAGATCTGAGGTGTCAATCCGCCCCCTACACCTAGTGTCAGTACAAAAAACCAGGAGTATTTCCTCTCAGGTGGGCTTGGGTGGCTGCCTGCCCACACCCTGTGGCAGACCCCATCTGCTTCCTCTCTTCACTGTTAAGTTGTATTCTGTGTGAAATCCCCACATTTACTATGGACAACATCCTCACATTGTGTCTGGCTTCAGTTGCTTGCCCAATTTAATGTGTGAAATGCAGTCTGTCTTTGCTGTTTGTGATTTTTGTTTTAAGTAATCTGGGCAAGAGTCCTGTTTCTCCACTATCGTTGGCCATTTCTAGACTGATTTTGAAAACACAAGTCCTGATTTTGAAAACACAAGTCCTCTGCCACTGTCACCTCCAGACAGGGAGGAATTGAGCCCTGTGCAAAGGACCTGCTTTGCGGGGATGCTCCAGCAGCTGGCTTTCCTGCTGTGCTCCCGTAACACGGCACTTGGGTCTCCCTCAAAAAGGATGACATCATTTCCCATGGAAACAGTTTCTGGCATAAGAATTGCCTCTGGCTTTGGTGCTGGAAGCAAACCTCTAAGTTGTACCATTTACAAGGAACCAGTATGACACATGGGCAAAGCTGGCCAAGAGCATCTCCTGTCTGTGGGGCCAGATCGGGTCCAGTGAGCCTTGAGCTCTGGCCATTCTTAAGCCAGCACAAGCAGCTCTGCCCAGAGGCACTGCTATCCCATATTATTACCCCATCAGTTCCCTGGGGTCTCAGACAAACACAGCTTTCCCAGTCAAGGAAATAATGTCCCCCTTGTGATGCAAAGCCCCCTGGGGAGACCGCTAGGAGCTTCCTGGCCCCACTTTGAGCACAGCTGTCTGCAGTTCCTCCTGCAAAGCAGTGGGGAATGGGTGGGCCCGGCTGGGCTCAGGTGGGCAAACACTCATCTTGAAGGGAGAGACACACGTGGCCTGCGGGATGTGGATTCACCCCGCGGGGAGTGTCCAGGTTCCAGGCTGCTCTGTGTGTCACTGATATGCAGATTTCCCCTCCAACACCTGATTTCAAAGCCAGACTTTTCAGAGATTCACACCTGGGATCCACTCCTTCCAGAATGGAAGATTTTCCTCGACTTTTAGGGAGGTTGGCTAAACTCTGGGCAGGAGTCTTTTCAAGGAAAAGCATCTTTTTTGTTTTGGAGGAGGGGGCTGTCTGTGGGCTGCTGAGAACACATTCCCAGAAGTGGCTGTCCTTCCTGGTAGTCAAGGTGCATTTCCTCATTTCCTTGGTGACCAATTTAAAATGTTTGAAGATTTTTGCCTCTGCTACCACTCATAAAAGTAAAACAAATTTACTAAAAAACCTCTTCTATATATCAGGCTACTCTGAATCCTAAGAACCTGCTGTAGCTCCCTATTGTCTGAGATCCAAGTAGAAGCCTATTTCCTCAGTGATACCTACTTAGCCTATGGGCCACCCTGATTATCAGTTTTTCAGGGAATCTTCCCTACCTTCTGGTCCCCAAGCAATGTCATTTTCTTTCCATAGAGTCCAGGTGTGTGTACCCAGGAGAGGAAGGGCCAGGTAGGGGCTTGTCTGGTGCCAGATCTCCATGCCTACCTCAGAGCTGCACACAGAAGACTTTGCATCTGGATTTTGCTTTGCCCATTAAATGATTTTTCTATGACTCTTAAGAACCCCTCGTCAACACTCATGATTCCTGACACAGATTTCTCTTCTACAATGCCCACTGCTCATCCATTCTTTGAAACCTCCTTGTATTACTTTGTCTTCACAGACTTTTCTAACAACTGTTACCCATGATTGTTTTTACCCACCTCTTTGTTGGCTACCATGTTGTATAAATTTGCATCTAAGGACCTGTCCTATGTATTTCAATTATATGTACTCTTACATTCTGGAAAAATAAGGTAAGTACATAGGTATATATGACACAGGACAACATATATAGAAAACAATTCTACACTATTCATGAATCTTTTAGTGAATATCAAAATTATCCAATTCGAATGTGAGCTCCTGATAGAAAGCAAGGATGGCCTTTTTTTTTTAAATTTTTCTTTTGTAATTAGCTCTTAGCAGTATCCTAGGAATAGACCAGAAACCAGTGTTTCTGAATGCATTTGAGAGCACTGGCTTTACACAGGAAGTGACTTTAGGCAGGCAAACAGATCTTCTACCAAATTTTCATATTGACATAATGCTACTGAACATCCCAGTCTGAATGTGACATTATCTGTCTACTTGATGCCATAACTATAGGAGAGTCACTCACTAGTGGCAATTGTGTGAAGCTGACTACATTTCTCAGCATTCGTTGTAGTTAGATGTGACCATGTGAATGAATTCCACCAGTGAATGGTGCATTCAACTTTCTAGACATGCAGAATAAAACTCTCTCCCACACAACCCTTTCTTTCTCCCTGTCTCTGTTGTTTGGGTATAGGCCAAGAGTGGCCAGAATTACATGTTGAAGATGACTGAAAGTGTGGAGCAGAGCACATATCCATTACTATCACAGGGGCTCATGTTGGACCTCATGTGAAAGAGACATGAATTTTTATTTTGTGTCCCCATCATTGCCATGACTGGTACTAGTCTTAATGAATCCACTCTGGGGATTCTGAGCACACAGCTACTAGAGAAACTCTGTTCTTTTCTCCTGGACACTAATTTAGACTGTTGAAGATGATCTTTTTTGTTTTACATGGACCCTGTAGAAATCCTTGCCTTATAGTACAAATTGTGGTAGCATCTCAGGATATCTAAACTATATGGAGGATTATAAACTCATATTGATATGGTCTAACTCTCTCATTTTAAATCTTGAGGTGAAACTCTTCTGTATATTCTGGTTGTGGCATTTTGAAATGACAGTATCATTTGTATCCATGTGAATTTCCTTTATCAAAGAGAAAGAAAAGGAGAGAGAAGTTTTATTTCCAGATTTTGACCACTGACATGTGATTTCAAATCATTCTCACTTCAGTTCATTAATTCATTTGCACTATGAGATGCTTCCATTCTTTTTGGCTTCAAATTCTCAGTAGGAACTAAAGGGGATGATGGAATATCTGAGCCTGAGCCGGCAGGTTCTGTGAGTGTGCTGCGTCTCTGGAGCCCTACCAAAGTACCCTCCATCAACCTGAGAGCTGGCTTCAAAGCTTATCATCTATTGGCTTTTTTTCCCAAAAAGGATTTAATGTGGCAGGTTTGTTTTTAGTTGGTGCTTGGGAATCTAGATTGGCCTCTAAAGGACTTAATTGATCCTCGAAGTTCAGTGGAAACTCTGGACAAGATTGTCAATCAACAAACATGTCCTCAGCACCTTGAGTGTGTGAGGCAGGATGCTACATCCTGAGGGAGCTTCAGACGTCAGTCAATGTGCTTCTGTGCTCACTGGGCTAGTACTTATCAAATTCATATTTCTCTAAAATTTGACAGCAGTCCAACAACCATTCCAACATACTGATATTACTGTTCTCTTGTACAGATGTGTTTTTTTTCCTTTCAAGGTAATATTTAATGAATCAGATCACTTAGTAAATTTAGTACTGAGTTGGACCTAAAGTCTAAATCTCCCACTTTGATTCCTCTGACTAGACCCCCTTGTAATAGTAGTTAAATATCCTATTTAGGAACATTAGGACACTCAATAAGGAAAAATTTTGAATTCTGGGTGACCTGGGATGTATTGATAATTTTAAAATTTTTTCTTACATCATTTTTTAATTATTATATTTTGAACTTAACCCTGTTTCTTTTTCAATTTGTAAAACTTTTTATTGGTGCAATATAATTATACATAACAGCAGGATTTGTTGTTGCACATTTGTACGTGTCTGCAATAGAAGAATATAATTGGGGCAGTTTTGTTTTCCAGAACCTCCCTCATCCCTACTCTGGTCCCCTTCTTCAGAAATGGGGTTGTGAGCAGTTGTTGTTCACCAGCGTGCTTTTTTTCTTTCAGTAAGAGGAATGAAACTCAGGGCTACTCTACTCAACCACTGAGTTACATCCCCAGTTCTTTAAAAAATTGGAACCAAGGCCTTACTATTATTATGGTGTTTCTTTGTGCATTATGATTATACAATTGTAGTAGGGTTCATTGTGACATGTTCACTCATACACATGATTTGCTCCATGTCTTTCCCCAGGACCTCCCCTTTTCCTCCCCTAGTCCTTCCCTCTGACCCCCTTCCTCTACTGGTCTCCCTTGTGTTGATAATTACTACCAAAGTGAAATTTTGGTCATTTTCAAAGACAAAGTTTTAAACTCCTGAGTATAGAGAAAGTTTTTTGTTTCATTATATTCATGTTTTTCAGCATGTGAGCTGGCTGCCTGGTATCTTGGACCTCACTGTCAGTGCCTGGGTAGATGGCTGTCTTCACATTCCTCCATGCACTCTGAAGACAGCAGAACAAGGGAGGCTAACTGATGGAAGAAGTAGAGTTCTTTTTTATTTTTTTTTTCTTCTAAATCAAAGTAACAATATTTTACATCTAATTTTAGGACTTTTGTCTAGTCCTTAGACTAGGACAAGAACACTAAGATATCAAATTGTCATTATCCCTCTACCTGATTTGAATGTACAATAGAGTGAATTTCACCATCAGCAGGATGGTTTTGCCTACCTTTTTGATTTACCTTTGCTTATTTACTAAGTAATGTTAACTATCTTAAAAAAAAAAAAAGCAGAACTATATAAAAACAATCCTCAGAGCCTGACATGGTATGTTGCATGCCTATAATCTCAGCTACTCAGGAAGCTGAGGCAGGAATATTCCAATTTCAGGGTCAACTTGGGTAATTTTATAAGATCTTATTTCAAAAAAACAAGAAAAAGGAATTCTTGGGATGTAGTCTAGTGGTAGAGCACCCCTGGGTTTAACTCCCAGTACAAAAAAATAAAACAAAACAAAATTAAACAACTCACCAACAATAAATCAACCAATAAACCAAACAAACAAAGAGAACCCAAAAAGTTACCTTCAGAGAAATGTTGCTTCCTCTAGCTTAATGAGGTTTCACTGGTGAGTTTTAATTGCAAGTTCTGAAGACAAGATAGAGGACCTTTTTATCACTCTAGAAAGTCTCTTAATGCCTATGTCTAGTTAACCTCATTCTCTGAGCCACCAGGTCAACTTCTGACCTGATTTCTATCAATCTAGGCAAGTTTTGTCTGAATTTCACATTAACACTCTTTGCCAGCCTAGCTTGACTACAGTCTATAATGATCTTTTCAGTCCTACTACCCTCATGGATGTAATTATCCTCCATCATTTGATATGTTCACTTACTGGCAGCAGAGCCTAGGTCTTCAGATCTCTTAAGCCTAGTCCACAGCATTGTGGGCAGAGCAGCTGCCTCTGTGTGGACCCATCAGCGGATACAAATGTATGAATTATACAAAATTATGCTATGTGCATGTATAAATATACCACAGTGAATTCTACCTTTATTTATATCTGTCAAGTACCAATTACAAAATAAATAAATAAATAAATAGAAGGAAGACCAGTAGAGTAGAGGAAGGGGCACAGTGGGAGGGAGAAGGGGAGGGAAAGAGGAGGCACTGGGAACTGAAATGGACCAAATTAAATTTTATACATGTATGCGTATGTCAAAATGAACCCTACTATTATATATAACTATAATGCACTAATAAAAGATTTTAAAAAGATAAAAAATGTGTGGCTGAGTCAGGCCTATAGGGCCATCTTATCATACTGGGCTTCTATACTCCCTCATTCCTTTGCCATTCAGGAAGGATTAGCCAAGCAGAGTGGGCTGGGGAACTAGAACATGTAAGGCCACCCTGTGAGAGGAGATGTGGTGAATTGTGGGAGGCCAGGGTGAGCAGAAGACCTATACCTAATTGCCAAGTGTCCCAATATAGTTTTGTCTCCAACAAAACTCATGCTAAGACTTGGTTCCCAGTGCAGAGGTGTACAGAGAGATGTTGGGGACTCTGAGAGGCCATTAGGCCCCTAAGAAGGATTAATAGTTTGCTCATGGAAGTGAGACATGGGACTGGATTGGTTATAGCAAGAGCAGGTTGGTGTAAGGCGAGCCTGACCCTCCCACTCTTGCACTCACTTGTGCTTCTCTTCCCCATGTGACTGCTTATCCTTTAGCTTTTCCATCATTGGGAATGTACTCTTGGGAGAGGTCAGGGTAGTTAGTTCTTGAGAGAGCAAGTTGTAAAAAAGTCTGAGACTGCCCCCTAAACTGTACCTTGATCTCTCCTTGTTGTGTGCACTCCTACCATTGGGATGTCATCGGCTATGAAGTTGGTAGAGCTGCGCCCATGCCAGCACCATATGCTCAAACCTCTAGAACTGTGAACTAAATAAACCTCTTTTCTTTAAAAGGAAACTAGCCTCAGGTATTGTATTACCGCATCAGAAAAAAATACTAATTCAATTATTAATAATCATGGCAATAATTATTATGGGTTGGATCATGTCACCCCAAAATACACACGTTGAAACCTCTAACACTTAGTACTTCCTAATGTTAACTTGTTTGAGAATGGGATCTTTGAAAATTTAAATATTTAAGTGAAATCATCTAGAGTGACTGGTGTCCTTATTAAAAATAAAAATTTGGACACAGGCATGCACACAGGGAGGATGCCATGAGAGTATGAAGGCAGAGACCAGAGTGATGACTCTATGCGCCAAGAAACCAAGATCTCCAAGATCTCCAGCAACCACCAAAAGCTAAGAGAGAGCTGTAGAACAGAATCTTCCTTGCAGTCCTCAGAAGGACCCAACTCTGCTGAGACCTTGATCTCAGACTTCTGGCTTCCAGAACTATGACATAATGATGTTTTGCTGTTCTAAGTTCCCAAGTTTGTGGTACTCAATTATAAATACCCTATGAACTAATAAAATCACAACCATGATAATACCACTGAATATTTGCTGTGTCACCTGCCATATGAAGGACAGGTCTCTCAGTACATTAAATGTACTATTACAGAAAGCCTGTCTATGAATGAGGAAACTGAGGCACACAGTGTTGACCTAACACTCTCCAGCACACAGCTCATTGGTAAACAAGCCATGGTTTGGACATGACTCTGGAAACTTCGTAGGGACGAATGAGTTTTTCAGAACTTTAATAGATGATGAGCTAATTAAGAAAGATTATGGATTTAGAAATACCCACTTTCACAGGGACTACGCTCCTACCTGAATAATTTCTCAGAAAAGCATTGTCCACAAGAACTAAGGGCTTGCTACCTGGAGCTGATCTGTTAAGTCCAGGGCTTTCCTGGACTCCTTTTACCAATAATCCCCCTTTCACTTTAATAAGATCTTTTATCTTACCCATCTCAACAAGAGCATCCCAAAAATCAGAGTTTGAATAGGAAGACCAGCTCAAAAGAACTCATATGTGGTAGACACTGTTGAGGCACCGCCATGTCAAGATGCTTTGGGATTTCTTCTGTTGTTCCTGGGTCATCCTCCTCTAGCATGCTGGGGCTTCTTACAAAGTCAGGGCTATGAGCCTTCAGGGTCCCTCTTCAGAGGTTGCTGCAAGGGGCACTGGTCACTAGGACAAACTGAGAGTCATTTATACAGTGCTCATGTAGAACACACTCCTGGGTCTAGATGATGTTTAGAACAGAGAATCTACCACAGAAGGGGAGGAATTACAGGATACCAGCTCTCTCTGCATCCTGCAAATGATAAAATCAGGTGAAAAGATTGTCAAAGAAAAGGAGAGAAGATCACCAACAGAACAGCTTCAGCCAATGTGTGTGAGGAAGTGGTGGGAAGTAGCAAGCCTGGCAGCCCACGCTGTCCACTGTGTGGCCTGGAGCAGCTCTTCTATCCCATCCCTGAAGCCCTTTGATCATGTCAATCTGCTTGAGGCCTTCAATTTTCATCTCTGTAAAATTGGAAGAGCCTGAATCCTTGGCTTTGTTATCAAAGCCCTCTGTGAATCACACTCATGTTAGCATCTTTAGCTCTTACAGTTATTTTTAACAAACTCCAGGGTTCTGTTATTTCTAGTTTCCATCCTACAGATACCCTCTATAAGGCTTTTGCTTATTTAATATTCTATGCTCATGAAACTCATGAAAGAAAACATTCTAATCTCTGGTGTAATATAGCAGTCATTTGCAGTTGTTCATATGTCTGCATGTCCTCCAGGATTCAGTTGAGCTAGACTGGGCTTTGTTGAGCAGTTCAGCTCCAGACTACTTTGGCAGAGGAATGTTTGCTTCTCAGTTGCAGGTCTGGGGTGGACAGGTGTGGTTCTGCTTCCCATGCGCCTACCAGTCTGGGATGAGACTGAAGAGGAAGCAGCAACTCTTCTCATGTCACTGGCAGAAAAACAAGAGGAAAAGTGGAAAGGTGAGGCTTCTTGAGTCCTAGGCTCAAAGCTAGAAAACTATCCCTTTCTCTTGCAGCCTATTGGTCAAACCAAATTGTATGTTCAAGTCTAAGTCAAGAAGTAAGAAAATACTTTACACCCGTCTAACTTTAGCAAGGGTGAGGATGTCAGAGGAGTAAAAATTTAGGGCAAAGAATGCAATCTACCACAAGTGGTGAGGGGGATGATGCAGTAACACAACAGTGGGGGCAGTGTCAAATGCTTTGACATGTTTCCCATATGCAGCCCCTAGACTAGGTATCGGCATTCTCTGCTAAACCTCATTGCTGCTCTACAGGAAAGGAATTCATTTCTACAGTGTTGTGAACAAGGAAAGCAGACTCCTAATGGTTCCTAAACTCCCCTAAGCAGGTTTCTGTTTTGTTTTGCTTTGCCGTTGTTGCTTTTTTTGTTTTTCTGCGATGCTGGGAATTGAACCCATGCTTAGTGCATGTTAGGCAAGTGCTCTGTCACTGAGCCATATCTCCAGCCCAGTCACACATTTTTAAATGACAGAGTCCTGATCTGAGCCTGTGATTGGGTTTGTGGATCTGGATTCAGGATTTCAAGTCTGAGGTCCAATTTCGAAGCCCACTCCATTTCAAGATCCTGTCTCTCCTTCAAAGTCTAATTCAGATTTTGGATACCCCAGAACCATTTCTCAATCTAGTATTGCATTATGCCTGCCTACTCTATTGAATGATATTGTGTATGTATATATGTGTATATATATATATGTACACACACATATATATATGTATGAATATGAATATATATCTATTCATTCCAAATTACAGTGAACTCTGCCATTTTTTGGGGGGGTGGGATGAGGAGGTGCTGGGAATCAGACCCAGGGCTTTGTGCATGCTAAGCACATGTTCTGTCACTCAGCTATACCCCAAGTCCCTATTTTTTTTTTTTTGCTGGAGCTCAATCTAATAGAATTTCACAATAGGCAAACATATGATCAACTGAATTCTACATACACAAACACAGAGCCAAAAGTCCAAGAGGGATTCAATTGTTTTTAATATCTGATGCTACTTGTCAAATGAAGAAGTGCTTTTCTCAAGATTGGAACATGTTAACTATTTTTATTGTCCCAATGTTAAAGGTGAGTCCCCTGGGATTGCTAAGCATGAATGTCCTTATCAAGCATCACCAAGCAATCATCAAAACACCAAACAGCAATGACATTTGGCCAAGGGTGGTTCTTTTAGCCTCCTCCACTTGAAATGGAAAAAATACTTTGTTCATAAACAAGAGCATGACTGCCTTTTGATTAATCAGATCTAAGTCACACCCTGGCAAGAGGAATTGCATAATCAAAATGTCGTGGGCCATCTGGTGATACTGAACATTTTATTTGGACAAGTCACATACCTTTTTAAACTTAGACTCTTGAAAAATTCTTTTAGAAATGTCAAGATGACTGATGGATTTAAAAAAAAAAATGAGCCAGAGATAACAAGGATGACATTCTTTTAATTCTTTTCCTGCTAGGTCATTTTCTCCTTAACATCTAGGTCTGTGTATTGGCTGTCTTCCATAATGAACCATCAACCTACTCAGAGGTCTACACTTGAGGGAAATTGTAAAGCAGGTGAAATTTTTTCATTAGTTGATTCAGAGGCACTTTCACCCTTTCTTACCAAAGCTCCAGCAGATGCTCAAACTCAAAGTTAGAAAATGAGAAAACCAAGTCATGCTGGAAACTTTCCCATTACTTCTACAAACTTAGTATTAAGAATATGAATTACCATAGGTGTTGTGGCAGCGTTTTACATTGGCCACTGGAGGGGAGCCTCCCTCCAGTCTCTCCCTTCAGTTCTGCCTCTCCTCCCTAGTCCATGGTACAGCCAGATATGCAGTTTTGTTTGCTGAGTTGGAAATGTCCCTTTTGAGTTTAGACTTAGAATTCGGTTTTGGCACAACTGTTTTCAATGAGATTGCCTATGTATCCTTTTGGTAAAACTGATGATCTAAATGTTTCATTAGGTTGAATCATGTATATTTATCACTATTGTACTGCATTTGATCAACTGAAATATTAATCTCAATTGGTTTAACATAAAAAAATTGCTTGCTTCTAGGACCCAAAAGATAAGCACAAATAAAAAAGTTACAGACATAGCAGAATTTTGGAAAAATACATTTTCTGGATGAATCCATAAGTCCAATTTTTGTACATTAAATATTAATTCCCTCTAGCATAACAGCAAATTCAGAGAGTTGTTTCATTGTAAACTATTTGCTCCCTAGATGTTATGTGGTCACATCTCAGACACTGGAAGATCCAGCAACCCTTCTATTGGTATATATCTAAGGAAAATGAAGTCAGTATGTCCAAGAGATATCAACACTCCTATATTTATTGCTGCACTATTAAAAATAGCCAAGAAATGTAAACAACCTGAGTGTTCACCACCTGATTAAAGGAAAGAAAATGTGGTATAGACACATGTTGGAATACTATTTGGTTATAAAAATGAACAATATTCTGTCATTTGGGATAACATGGATGGGCCTAGTGATTATACTAAGAAAATTAGCCAGGCACAGAAAGATAAATACTGTGTGATCTCATTAATATGTGAAATCTAACAAAGTTAACTTCATAGAATCAGAGAACACAGTGGTGGTTACCAGAGTCAGGGGTGGTTAGGGAGGATGGGGGGACAGGGAGATGTCAGTCAAAAGATATATAATTATAATTAGACAGAAAGGATACATTGAAGAGATCTAGGTATAGTGTGGTGACTAAGGTAAAAACAATATGTTGCATTTCTTGAAAATTGCAAAGATAATATGTACTAAGTGTTTTTACATCAAAACTGATAATTATGTTAAGTCACACATTTGTTAGTAACATAATTTTAATCATTCCATAATGTATTTACACTTCAAAACATCATATTATACATGGTAAAAGACATACAATTCTGCCAGTTAATGTAATAATAAAGAAAAGAGACACTAACTGAAACAAGATTGATAGAAAATAAAAATATGAATTAGTTATCGTTCTTCAAATTAACAATGAACCCTAGAATTTTGTGCTAAAAATCTGATTGTTTAATTAAGAAAACCTGTAACATAAAAAAAGCCACCTTCCTACATGTTTATAGGACAAACTGTGGTTATAGTTTGTCCACATGGACAAAATGGAAATCTTTAAAATTCCCATTTGCATTTTCCTGACCACATGATATGCCTTAATTAGAACTGCACTCCAATTTGTGGAGCCTCACAATTGAATTTCTTTTGTGTCTTTGTTACCAAGTATGGTCAGGACCCAGGCTATGTGGAGAACAGTCTTATAATGAGTCGTGGAGAGAAATGGTGATAACTGAATGATACTGGGTCATCAACTCCAAAAGATCTGGCAGTACTGAGATGCTATCCTTGTTTTGAGCAAATAACTATCAGGCTGTTTTTACATTTACCAACTTGCACTACTCCCAAGTAGCAAGCAAGAGAATTTTGGAAAATTCAGTCATTATGTAGTATATTTTTTTTCTGCTTTTTTCAGTACTGTGATGTATTAATAGAATTTATTTGTTCATTAAAAATAAAGAAAAACGTTTTTAATCATATGTACACATACGTATGTTTGTATATATATGTATATATATGCACACACATATATACACATATATACATATATACACACACATATATATATACATATATTGCTTTTTTGAGTACTGTATCCTGTGATGCACTATTAGAATTGATTTGCCCATAAAATAATGGAACTGTACTTAAGTACCTTCATTATTAGAAGGTAATTATTTAAAATAATCTAAGAAAGTTTGCTCATCATTCTTAACAGAAAATGAGGCAGGAGAGCATGCAGCAGATATCTTTTTGCTATTACATTCAACATGGGCAGTTTAATTTCACTCCTATTATGTTAAATTAATGATGGTAATTTGAATTGTTTTTAAAGTTTTGTTTGCAATAAGTGTATGAATGTGTTTAGCTGTTGTGTTAGCTTTCCTTTGTCAAAATACTTGACAAGATCAATTGAGAGAAGTTTTTTTTAGCTCATAGCTTTAGAGGTTCAGTCCATGGTGGATTGACTCCATTACTTTGGCCTTAGTGAGGCAGAACATCATGGTGGAATCATGTGGCAGAGGGAGGCTGCTCTGCTCATGGCAGCCAGGAAGCAGGGGAAGGGAAGGCCACTGCACACCTACAATGATCCATCTTCCCTAGTCATACCACACCTGCCTACAGTTACCACCAAGTCAATCCATTCGAACTAGGATAGACTGATTATGTCACAGTTATCATAATCTAATCATTTCACCTCTGAGTATTCCTGTATTATAGGATTTTGACTTGATATTTTTCAATTCATGACTTCATTCGGATATAACACCATTGTAAGTTACCAAGTTCCTGTACTCACAATAATTTCATGACAATGTTTTCTTTATAAGGGGTTGGTACTTTTTTTCAGGTTTGTGAGCATATTTGTAGAATGATAGCTCAGAGACCACCTCTGGCTGCCACTGCTGGGTCCTAACAGGCAGGTAGCTGAATTTTTGCCATTAGTACATGCCACTGAGGTGGATGAGACCAGGATTCCTCTCCTTGCAGTAAATAGGAGCTTTCATGGGACCCACGCAGCAGCCACACCAGAACCCTGGACAGACCTTCCTACCTTTGCATGGCGGCAGACTCCCAACTCATCAGTGGGAGCTTCTGCAGGTCGACTTTGAGATGTGGGAAAGTAAGACTATGGGATTTCACTTTGTGCACCTCCAGAGGTGGGCAGAGATGGTGTTCCTTATGTGGACCACCTGGGGTTTCTCTAGGATGGATCGGAGGTCAGAGGTCAGTTCCTCATGTGCTTCTGTGGCTTGATGCCCAGCTCCATTCTGAGTTATTCTACTTAGAAATGCTTTATTATAAAAACCAAGTGTCTTTTATCTTTGGCCACATAGGGAACCTACACTGAAGGCATGGTACAGATTTAGTGAGTCATGCTATCAGCCAGATGAGACCCAGGATGTAGCCCTTTCCCTGGCAATAAAAATCAAGAAGTTTCTTGACAAGTCAGTTTAAAACTTCAGAACAAGTTCTGGATGAGGTGCTGCATTTGTTCAAGCTGGTAAACTATGGCCCAAGGACCAAATCCAGTGCACTGCCTGTTTTTAATAAATGAAATTTTATTGGTACACAGTCAAGCTAATTTGTTTTCATGATCTTCAGGGATGCTTTTGTGTGGCAGTGAAAGAGTTGAGTACTTGCAACAGAGACTATATGGCCCACAAAACCTGAACTATTTACTCTTTGGTCCTTTACAGAAAAAGTTTGCTGACTCCTGAATTCTAAGAATAATAGGAAACGAACCCCTTTCAAGGAGACCCTGAAAGGGTGAGTAGAAATAAAAGGCCACAGGTGTTAGCCTGCCTGCTCTTACTCTCAGGTACCAAAGCAGTCAAAGTTCTTAAAGTCCTCTTTACTAAATAATTTTAACCTCTGTAAACCAAGCAGCAATCCTTTTGCAAAAGGAAGGAGAACAACTGATTGGCCATTTTCTCAGAGTTTATGGGGTGGTCAACCACACTGCTGAGAGGTCTGGAGGGCTAGGCTGGAATCTCTACTCTACCCATTGACCCCCCTCAGTTCCTCTATGTAGGATGAAGACAAAAGAAAATGTTTAAATGTTTGTATTTATAGGGGTTTTTAAAATTATTTTTATTTTAAAATGTTTAATAGCAAGAAATGATAAAGCAAAATGTGTACCACTTTGTGCATACAAGGAGGAGAGCTGGAATCAAGTTTATAGCAATGTTAAAGGGGATGAGATGCTTAGAGATGTTGAAAGAATATGCTTCTAACTTTTTCTTCTACATTTCTTCAGTCAAGTCAAAACAAATGCAATGCAAATATCTGCCTATGGGTAGGGTGACCGTAAAATTTATTGTCCAAATCAGGGTAATTTTGAGAGCAATAATTATACTAAAATAACAGGTTTAAAGTGGCTCACTCCTGAGCAAATTGAGGAGTCCTATTCTCTATTTATAAGGTTTTAATTAAGAAGAAATGAAGTGCAAAGACCACTGTGCTCATTTTAACTCAACCTGGCATATTCTAAGTATTCAACAGATGCATGGATTCAGCAATTCAACAGTTGGAAGGCATTTCAAAGTGGGCCCAATAATTGTTTTCTATCAAGAGTAAGACATGTCTGTAGAGAAGATGTGGCTTTCCCTGCACCCACCTTCTGTGCTACCGCAGGTCTAGGATGCAGTGCCCAGTCTTAAGGATCACTAATGGTGTTTGAGCACACTGTGTGTTTGGGCCTGGGTTGCATATCCTGCGTGATGTATCTCATTTAATAAAATTACTTGTTCTGTTCACTCCCATTTTACAAATGGAGAAGCGGTCAATGCTGGAATTGAAACCTGCCCAGGGTGAGCTCACAGTTAGCAATCTACTTTAGGCAACCCACTGTACAATTCCATTCACAGGTTCACTTGGGGAAAATCCAACACTTTGGGGTCCTGGGATAGAGGAGATCAGGAGAGCTCACCTAGAAAACCCCTCAAGCATAAACTCCCCCCTGTGTTATTCTGGAACCTTCCTGCAGTCTCTCTTCTGGGTACAGCATTGCCATGGGGCCATCTAGTGGGCAGAGGCAAGAGTTTCCAAAGGTTAGGTCTGAAAAGTCACTAAGCCACCAAACCTTCCTAGTCTCTGCTATAGCCCAATCTCCCTGTGAAGTAGAAGAAATTAAAATATCAATAACAACAAAAATACAATAGATCAAAAGAACATAACAGGAAGGAAATACGGTTGTTTATTTATTGTAGTGTTAGGGATTGACCCCAGGGGGACTCTACCACTGAACAACATCCTCAGTCCTTTTTATTATTATTATTATTATTATTATTATTATTATTATTATTTATTTTGAGATAGTGTCTTGCTAAGTTGCCCAAGCTGACCTCCAAGTTGTGATCCTCTTGCCTCAGCCCCCAAGTGACTAGGATTAGAGGCCTGTGCCAATGTACCTAGTTAAGAAAATAGAAATTTAATTTAAGGTTTCTCATATCTATCCAGGCCTGTCATTCCCCTAAACCAGTCTCTTTCCCAGGCCTGTCACTCCCAAATCTCTGGGAATAAATCTGTAAATCATAGAATTACTACAAATTCATTCACTTATGAAAATTACCTTCTGTGCTGTTAATTAGCCCATGAATAAATAGAAAAAGCAAAGTGAGATATGGTATTTGTAAAGTTGATAATTTAGAGAACTTTCCAAGGTTATCTTCTGATCAGATAGTAAAGACCACATCGGTCTAAAGATCCTGAGAGTAGCAAGAGCACCATAAACCCTCCTATGATCCCAAACTATGTCATCCTCACATACCTTCCCATGCCTACCCCTCTCCAAATTTCCTTTAAAAGAAGAACCTGAGAACCCCAAAAGCATCTCTCACTTTTTTTTGGGTACTAGGGATTGAACCCAGGGGCACTTTACCACTGAACCACATCCTCATCCCTTTTTAATATTTTTATTTAGAGACAGGGTCTGGGCCTTGCTAAGTTGCTGAGGCTGGCTTTGAACTCTTGATCCTCCTGCCTCAGCCTCCCTGAGCCACTGGAATTATAGGCATGTGCCACTGGGCTGGTCACATCTCTCACTCTTGAGATGGTCCATGTTCTCCCTTGAATTTGTCTCTGCTTTCCTAAATAAATCTGTGTGTCTCTGACTGGTTTATGCTGAAATCCTTCTCTGCCACATACATCAAGAACTCCATTCGTCCTAAACTGAGGTCCCAGCAAATCCAGAACCTCCTCAGACTTCCTTCTAGTGACATCTTCAGGCTACCTCACCAGGCCCAGAGACAGGCAAACTGGTCAGATGACAGCTTCAGGGTTGACCTGGCAATAGATGTGTCCGTGGATGTACCAATGGAGGAGAACAGGGCAGCAGCCAACTCCCCTGCTCAGAGAGGTGCTCATACTTTGAAAGACCCTGCACCCTAATCTTACCTAAGGCAATTTTGTTCCCCCTCCCCACTGCAGGAACCTATGACAGTGTCTGTAGATAGTTTTTGTTTGTCGTGATGAGGGGATGTTCCTGGTATCTAGTAAGATGGAAAGATCTAGTGGGAAGAGGCCAGGAATACTGCTAAACCTCTACAACGCACAGGAAGGCTCCCACGGCAAAGGATGGCCCAGTCTCTCATGTCAGTAGTGCCACCCAATGTTGGAAACCCTGCCATGTCCTCCCTAGATAGGAAAGGCCTGTGGGCAGGTCTGAGGGTTAAGTGAGGCTGCACTTGCCCAGAACTTTTCCATGTGTTATTCCTTCTGTCTGGAGGGCTCTTCTTACCTTCTTTTTACTCTCTTGTGCTTTTCCTTCCAAACTCAACCCACAGGTCACAATTTCAGGTCAGGTCATCTGTATGTCTCTATTTCTTGGTCTTGGTTTGATCTCTCCATAGGTAGGTCCTAGATAAGTATATGAAGGCAAGTTGTTTATTTGGGAGGGTATCTGGAAGCATCTGCACAGGAAGGGGAAGGGAGGTCAGAAGTGCGGGGGCAGGGACAGTGAAGGTGAGCAGCAGAGGCTTGGTCTTTCAGGGAGGAGAGGGAGGCTTTCGGACTCAGGCTGAATAAATTCCCTGCGAAGAGGAGGGAGCCTGGATATTTACCTCTATCTCCCATCCTTCTTAGGTGGAGTGCTGATACTGGACACTAACCCCATACATTGTAGCTGCCTATTCACTGAAAGAGGAATTATGGACACAGACATGGCATTTGCAAATTTGGCATACATCTCCCAATTTTAAAGAGCATCACTTTTGCAATCTCTCATCTCATCTTTGAAAGATAATGGGTCACTTCAATACTTTGAAGCTTTAGAGAACAGGAACCAGGGTCCTGGCTCTGTTGATGAGCCTCCATGGTAGAAGGCTGACTTACCCAGGAGGAGGATTTAGGAGTATGTGAAATCACCATGCAGACAATGCCAGCTTCCGGTGGTTTGCAGCCACATTGTTAGGACTTTGGAAATCCTGAGGTCGGACAGTAAATCACCTTGAAAATTGTTACATCTCATCCCAGGCTTGACCGGGTTTAGTTTGCTTAGTAAGAAAAGCAATTTTTTTTTTTTTGGTTGAATTTCTCATTTCCTATTCAGTAGTGAATTAACCTTTTTGAAATCACAAAGGAGATCACAGTAGGCAAATGGCGTCATATCCTGTATGAGCTGGCTACCTTACAAGCCAGCAGAGAGGTGGAGAGAGAGTAGAATACAAGATCACTCAGTACTAACCTGTTCCAGACCTCATGTGATAACCAGTTCGTCCTGGGTTCTCTCATCATCCCAGTGTGGACTGCTTCTGTTTTGCATGAAGTTAGTTCTGACTTCACAAACTGGATTCTGGGGCATGTTTGCTCCTTCCCACTTTTAGACACACAAAACTAAATGAGAAGACCATCAGCATATGAGCAGCTAAGAAAACATTGTGGAGGGGCATGAGCCCTCAATCTTCAGTGATTTTTGGATTAATTAGGTAAATTAAACCTGGTTGAGGATGTGGAACATTGGTATTGATTTCAGGTGGACTGGCTAAAGTCCTTAACATCATTTGGCCAGATTTTTCTCATTTTGTGAAAAGTCAATTCAACAAGTATCTATTAAGCACCTAATCTGACCATTGTGTTGAGAGCTAAAATTATGCATGGGATAAAATCTACATGGCTCCTGTGCTGCCACTCCAGTTTGGCTCCATCACAACGCAGTGGAGGGAACTGCATTCCCAGGACACTTTGTCCTCTGGCTTCCTGGCAGTTTCAGCCAATGGGAGTCACCAGCAAGAGATCCTTGCTTTAGCAAGTGTGAGGTGGGGGCCAGTGAAGGAGCGAGAGGGTCCAGGCATGTCTTTTCTCTTTCTGTTTCATGTGCACCTCCGGCCTTAGCTGTGTGAACTCTACCTCTTCTGCAAGAGGTAGTTCCTCTTGTTATTCTCCCCATTGTGCCTGGATAGACCTGGGCAGAGAACACAGGCTCTGATAACAACCTCCAGCTCTGATAATGTCTCTCTTTGCCCCTCCAACGTAGAAGTGATATCAGCTTCCTGGTGTTGCAGGATTCTGCGTTTTGTCACTGTTTCTGGTTTGGCTCCTCAATTCTACCACCACCCATGTAACAAATTTCCTGTATTAAATTGTCTCTTTGAAATGCTGTGGGTGGTATCTGGCTTCTCTGGAAATTCTGCATATTTCCTTTAAATGTATTCCATATCCCTTTCCCTCTCACTGCAGTTTCAATTCCCTGAGATGATTGCTTCTTTCTCACCCCAGGGCCTTTGCATTTGCTTTCTCTGCATGTTAAATGCTCATTACCTGGTTCTCTCCATGCCCAACACTTTCTCAACCCTCAAATTTCATACTACCTTCTCAGATAACAGGAGATGGTAAATTTTTACTTTCTCAGAAATTTTGACTGATAATCTTGCCTAAAGCAAACCACCCTCACGGCAAGTGAACTGACTTTTTATATTTCCCTGTTTATTTCTATTTCAGTCAACTTTTTCCCTGCTGTGACTAAAGGACCTGAACAGAACAATTGTAGAGGAGGAGAAGTTTATTTGAGTGCTCACGGTTTCAGAGGTCTTAGTCCACAGAAAGCTGGCTCCATTCCTTGGGGCTCAAGGTGAGGCTGAACATCATGGTGGGAGAGGTTGGTGGAGGGAAGCAGCTTACATCACGGTGATCAGGAAGCAGAGAGGGACTCCACTTGCCAGATACAAATATATATACCCCAAAGCCACACCCCAATCCCCCCACCTCCAGCCACACCCTACCTGCCTCCAGTTACCACTCATTTAATCTCATCAGGGATTAATTTACTGATTAGGTTAAGACTCTCAAAACCCAATAATTTCTCCTCTGATCTTTCTTGCATTGTCTCAGACATGAGTTTTTGGGGGCTCCAAACCATATTAATTTGTTTCTAATTGTATATCATAATCCGTAATGATTTTATTTACTTGTTCATGTATTTATTATCTATCCTTCCTACTAGGATATAAACCCCGTAGTCCCAACATTCTTGCCCAACATTTAGCCCAACATATTATAGACATTGAATAAAATGAACAAATGAAAGTTCAAATAAGGTCAAATTGAAGAGGCTTCAAAAAAGATGTATTTCTTTAGCACTTTTTGGAGATATATTTAGGGCAAGGGGATATGAGCTTTAGATTTTGTGAATTCATTCACTTGGAATGTGAAGAATTCAGGAATAGTCTTGCCTACTGACACTAGTTCTCCTGAATTGGGTCAAGGCCTCTGTCTAATTGACAGGGGGCATTTCCTGTCTTTTAGCATGTATTTTTTTCTGGACCAGAATCCTGGGCCTTCACTGTCCATGTGGCCATGGATACCTTCTTTTGTCAAGGTTTTAAGGGTGACAAGTGTCTTACTGTAAAATAGGGGTATGATTTTTTGCCACTTTATTGGTTAATAAAATCTTAACAGAAATTGTTGGTACCCAGTCCTATATCCCCTCAACTTGCCCAGGTTTTCCTTTAGCCACTCAGGACAGTACACGGTAAATTGAAGACTTCCTTCCTTGAGTCCTCTCTCCTCTGGAGGGTTTCCCCCCTAATAGAAGTCTGCTTCATTGCAAGCCAGCTTGATCTTGAAGTGGAAACACACACAAGACCTTCACCCAAAAGGCTGAGTGGGGATAAGAATGAATGACAAAATAATTTAGTGACCATTCCCAGGTATGGTCCACATGGTTTTACAGACTTATTCAACAGGAGAGAGCCCCCAAGCCCACCCGTTGACTTGCCACCCTGATAACTTGCCACTAATATCCCCCTTGCCCTCTTCCTTGCCTTCCCCATATCATGTCCCTACTGCATCATTTCTACTTCCTGGGACCACCTCTCCAATAAGCTACCTGTCTCTGGGTTTACTTTAGGAGTGTCCAATCTAAGAACACAATTGCTGTTGTCTTAGCAGTTTTTCTTCTTTGTTCCACGTAGATTCACTTCTGCAGAAAGTAGGTGGGAAGCCATTCATTTTCCTTGCTCTCTCCTGTTCACTAGTTTCTTTACCAGGGGAGAGAGCATTAACCCTTGGAAAGTTCATTCTGCATTGGGACATTTAAAGTCATGGTTCTCCAGGTGTGTGTTGGACCAGCTGCAGTGTCAACCAACAGAATGTGAGAAACGCTCCACCCTGGACCTGCTGAATCAGAGACTTCCAGCATGAGTTCAGCACTGTGTGTGCCAACGGCCCTCCAGGGGGCTCTGAGACTCATTGACATCTGACAAGCACTACTCTAAAAGTCATACAAATAAAATTGGATGTGCAGTTCACAAACAGCCTCTTGTACTTCTAACTATTGCTCGAAGGGTCAGGGTCACTGATTTAGGATTATAGGATCACTCATGGCAATGATAAAAGATGCTCTTATTGTTTACCAATACCTTCATATCAGTTTACCAAAGTGATTCTTGATGTTACAAACCAGGTGTTGGAAAGCATGTGGGCTTTGAATGCAGAATCAGAGTCCATCATTGTCCTGTGCGTCCCTTGGATACTTTACCATTTCTGTGCATGATGTTCTGGGTGCTGCTTTTACTACCCAATTGCTAGTGCCTGCACTTCTCTCAGCACACCTGTACTAAGGTTTCTGGAGCCTTCTTTGTTCATCCTGTTTGCATGAGGAGCCAAAACAGCCCTTAGCCAGGGATGGAAGGGAGTGAGGGTCCCCAAGACTATCCTCAGGTGCAATGATTTACTAGCACTCAAGGAACTCAGAAAGGTCATGAGATTCATAGTTACATTTTACTATGGTGAAAAAATATAAATTAAGATTGGCAACAGGAAAGATGCATAGGACAGGAGCCAGAAGCACTCCAGGTGTGGAATTTCAGTAGTTCTGTCCTGGAGGAGCTGTGCTGACAGAGCTTAGTTCCTTTGGCAATGATGTGAGGGCACATGCGTGAAGCATTGCTAACTAAGGAGACTCCCCTGAGCTTTGGTGTCAGGGTTTTTATTGGGGGTCAGTCACACAGACACAATTGATTGCCCCCATGACTGACTGTAATCTCCATTCCCTTCTAAGGTCAAGCTGATATTATGGCCCATGGCTCTCACCATGAATGACATTGTTAGCATGGACTATAATATGGCTTAGTTCAAGGCCCCATGTAAACAAAGTTTTTCTTATCAGGCAGGGCATTTCAAGGACTCATATTGCTTTCCAGGAGCTGTGCAAGGACAAAATCTTTCTTTGGGCAAAGTTAATCCTTTACTGAGTGCAGGACATAAATACTCCAGGCGCTTTACTGCCCAATGGGCCTCTTCAAGCTATGATGAGCTCTGACCCTGTCCCCATAAATCTTGGCAGGACAGAGCCAACAATATCCTCAAGGGACTTAATACTGACCACTGACTCACCTTTCCCAGTCTCATCTTCTCACCTGTCTCTAATTTTGGTTGCTGTTGTGGAAATGCTTCCTAATAAATTGCTTTCACATAAATCCTTGCCTCAGAGTATGCTTCTGGGAATCCCCAAATAGTTTCTAAATTTCCCTAATTTTCTGTATCTCATGAACTCCTCAAGAGAGTTGTCATGATTTTCAAATTTCTAAGAGCAGTTTTCCACACATCACCCATCCTCAGGTGTATTCTGAGCTTATCTTGACAGTGTTGACAGTCTTCTACTGGCTCTGAGTCCCACCCTACTCACAAACCTCAGTTCCCTGAAGATTTGTTCTTCCTACACCTCCATTTTTCCAGGAACCCCAGAGGTATCTTGTCACATGTGAGCACCAGCATCCTCTGGACCTGGTCATTTCTGCTGGGTACTGCTTCCATCCCTCTCTGCTTCTACAACTTCTGGGACCTCACCCTCCCAGCAGGAACCATGGACATCAAGTGGGACTCCTTGAGGATTCCAGCAAAAGCCATCTCTCTCCGTGTTTTAGTGTTACTCTCTACTGTTCTAGGTATCGGACTGTTCTGAGATACTGCTAAGCCTGCCAGTTGACTCTTTCAGCTCTCCCTTGAAGCTGACTTTCTTCTAGTACTGCAGTACTGACTCCTTGGTGGCTCACCTCTCCTTCAGGAGAACTTCACCCTCAGGCAAATGACTTCTGCAAAGAACTTGAAAGATAATGTCTCAGACCCAGAGGTGAATTGAGTGGGGCCTCAAACTAGTAACCTTCTCACATATGAGGGACAGACATTGCATTTTCCTCTCCCTCAGTCCCTTCTTCTCCTTGCAGTGATGTCTTCCTTGTGTGGCTTCTGCTCAGCAAGAGGGATCCTTTCTATTTCCTTTTAGAATGATGAAATGTACATATACGCAGCTTCCTAGTTACAAATCTTTTCAAGTCCCAGTTCCATCCAGGCCTCCTGTAACTGGGAGAAATAGGTGTGGTGGTCCTCCATCTTATTGATGAGGAGAAAACCCAGATCAGAGAGGAATGTGTCTCGCTGTATTAGCCAGGAGCATCCATCACAAAGGACCACTGACAAGGTAGCTTTAAACAGCTGAAATGTACTGTCTCACAGTCCAGGGAGTTCAAATGTTCAAATTCAGGGTGTCAACAGCTCCATACTTTCTCTGAGACCCCTAGGAAAGGACCCTCCCTTGCCTCTCCCTAGCTTTGGGTGGTGGCACCCATCTTTGACATTCCTCAACTTGTAGATGTGTCACTCCAACCTTTACCACTGGACTGGAGATGTAGCTTGGTGGTAGAGCACTTGCCCATCGTGTGCAAGGCCCTGGGTTCAGTCCCCAGCATGGGGGAAAAAAAGCCATGGTTTCTGTGTCTCTGACTACACATAACTGTTTTCAAATGTACCAGTCATCTTGGACCAGGGGTACTCCCTACTCTCCTGTGTGACTTCATCTCAATTACTTAAATCTACAATGGCCCTACTTTCAAATAAGGTCACATTCTGAAATACAGTAAATTAATATTTCAACACTGAAAGCACCCAGAAAACCACTCCGGATGCGGGAACTCACACAAGAGATTTTGACAAACAGATGAATGGAGCGTCTGCCTTTAAGGGCAAGAGAAAGAGCGCACATAGCAGGGGAACTACCCTTAAGTAGTGGAAGCCCACTGGCTAATTGGACCAATGACTAATGAGGAAAGTTAACAATCTAGATTGAAAAATAGTGTGTGGGGAGGGGGCAGAATCAGAGGAGAATGGCTACAGCTTTGTTCCTTTCGAATATATCTTTTTTGAGGGGCACAATTCAACGCATAACACTTGCCTATGGGCACATAGTGGGCATAAGCCAATCTCAGGGATGAGGATGCTACTCCAGATCTAAAAAGTACATTGATACTGTGAAGAAAAATAAGGTATGTCTCAGGATGCGAAGGAGGTTCAGGTGATAGTGGCTTCTAAGGTATCTACTATGATTTAAATGAGTCCTCTCCAAAATTCAGATCTTGCACATGTGATGGTATCAAGAGGTGGGGCTTTGAAAAATGATTAGGCCAAAGAACTTTTCCCTCCTGAATAGAATTAAAGCACTTATCAAAAAGGAAGCATTTAACTCTCTTTCCCTTCAGCCTCCAAAACTGTGAGGACACAGTGTTCCTCCCTTACCCACTGCAGAAGATGTACCACCAAGTCACCATATTGGAAGCAGAAAGTAGCTCTCATGAGACACCTAACTTGTTAGAGCCTTGATCTTGAACTTCTCAGCTTCTGAAACTGTGAGCAGTAAATTTCCATTCTTTATAAATTACCTAACCTCAGGTTTTTTGTTGTAGCAGCACAAGCAGAGTAAGGCAGTATTCAAACAATAGAGACAAAAATTTAATCCATAGTCATATATTATATCAGTTAAGGCCCAATTTGGAAATACCCCACTGCAGGTGGCCCAATGGAAGGAATTCAACATAAGACGCTAGTCATAAATTTATTGGAATTACTAACATCTGGGTGACCGTGTCAGAAGTCTACTGTAGTCACTATAAAGATGGAGGAGACAAGACAAAAGGAGGTAAAGAACAAGAGTCAGATCTTCTGGTGTCAACTGGGCAAGAGAGGACCATCTGGCTGGAGCTGGGGCTGATGAGGAGAGGTAGCCTCTGCTGGAGACAATATTAGGAGTGAAAGGTAGAAAGGAGGGAGGAAACAACTTGGGTTCAGTTTCTTAGAATAACTTACTGTTGACCAAACCTAAATGGAAGCCAGTTAGCAAAAAAGCCTGAGAAATATTGTTAGCAGGGGAAAGTTATGAAATGGATCTGAGGATCAACAGCAAATGATGGGCACATGTGTTGTAACCAGGGATAAAGAAAAGGCAATTTAAAAAATAATATAAACTTAGTAACAATTAGGATGATTTAAACACAAACAAAAACTAGAAGAGCTGTACATACTGACAAACAATAGGTGCAATATGTGTGTGGTCTATTTGTTCAGTCCACTATCGAAGTTCAAGAGGCCTTGGTGTTAGTTCTGGGTTCCTCCATCTCTCCCCAGGGGTGCACAGCCAACAGGGTGGTGCTTCCTCTACTAGTTGATTAAACAGCCAGAACACCTCACCCCACCCGCTTAAAATGACATACTGAGAACAAAAAGAATAATCCCCTTATGTTTGCATGGTATTGGTGCCCTTTGAAAATCTGATTAGCTCTTTTAATTACCGTGGACCCTTTTAGCACTTAGCTGGTAAATAGCTACGTCTAATTAATACTCTGCATGCCTGGGAAATAGCATTTATTTCACTGTCTGTCCTCTCAGCTACAGTGGCTCCAGAGTTCAGCACCACATGATGTGAGTCACATTATATCCTTGTCACCCTCTTTTCCTTTGTGTTCTGCCTCCTTCCACTGGACCATAAAGTGTCTCTACCTGGGAGGAATGGGATGCTCTCTGAATTATATAAACTGGCATAAAAGGAAGCTTTTTAATGTTCCTTTTATTTACCTTTTTATGTTCCTTTTATGCCAGTTTATGTAATTCAGAGAGTATCCCATTCCTCCCAGGTAGAGACAATTTATGGTCAAGAATTCCTCTGTGGATGTCAAAGGTCTTTTCCTCTTTTGGGGTTAAAGCACATCACTTCCAAGCTGTCTGAAGGGTAATTATTCCCAAAATAAGAAAGCAATCAGAGAGCTGGTGAAAAAATAAATAAATAAATAAAAGAAGCACCACCACCGAGGGACTGGGATTTATTTATTTTTGGTACTGGAGATTGAGCCCAGTACTGAGCTACATCCCCAGCCCTTTTGATTTTTTATTTTGAGATAGGGTCTCACTAAGTTGTTGAGGGCCTCATAAATTGTGGAGGCTGGTCTTGAACATGAGATACTCCTGCCTCAATCTCCCAAGTGGCTGGGATTACAGGAATACACCAATGCCTCCATCAAGGGACTGGGATTGGTATCTTTTTGAATATTGTCACATTTCCAGCACGTGGAGTGACAGCTGGCACACAGTGAGACAGCACTATGTCTTTAAGAACAAAAGAAATCCTAGTGTTTTGCTCAGGCAGCCGAATCCTTGGTTGTTCCTTTCATGTAGGTGCAGGTGTAAGCAAGGTAAGCAGCAGCCCACCTGCTGACTTTGTGGGGATGGAGCCATAATTCCCCCTCCAGAGCGAGCTCATGCAGCCTCAGAGTTGTTGCCCAGAAACTCCCAAACTTTAATTTCCTAGAGTCCCGGATGATCAGCTTATTAACCGCGCAAGTTGCTGGAAGGCCTTTGGAGGAGCTGAAGTTCGGATCCATGTTCTTCTGTTTTTGGTACAGTACGCGTGCTCCCATGGCATAGATTTGCATGCACTGTGGTCCACAGCGCGTGCCCAAGACAATATCAGCCAAAGCATCCTAGAGTACCATCAACCCAAACTGCAGCTGTGAGTTACTCCACCAGACACCAATGAGGTCGGTGCGCCTTAGTTCCTAGGGAGTATCATTGAGATTTTCACAATATATAATATTTCCATTTGACAATAAAGTGATACAAAATGCACGAAAGCCGGTGGAAGAAAAATCCCGTGTGGAGAGTAGGATGCTTTTCTAGTTCCCTTTGAGCCAACTGTCATGAAGCAAGTCGGCGGCAGAGGGCAGCAGAGCACTCTGTTTCACGCTTTATTCCTCAGACCAGGCTCAGACTCTGTACGGTTAAAACTTAACACTGACCAGTTTTGCCAAATGCGGGAGCCCCTACTCCTCTTCATAACCACCAGGCAATGAAGTGGATAGGGCCTCAGGCAAGCCCCAGCTCAGACCTGATGGAGAAGCGTGCAGTGTGAACCATCTCTGCCTTTCTTCCAGTGGCAGGGTTGGGTAGAACTAAGGTCAGAAAAATTCTCTGGTTCTCCATTTCCCCTCTGCATGACCAAACAGTGAAGCAGCTATCTGGGGAGCCCACTTGGGGTTAGGAGGGTGGACAGCCTGCCCTGTCCCTCCTGTAGCCAGTGAGCAATGTCTTGAGTTTAAATGTAGTTGCTTGTTTTATGAAGATGAGGAATCATACCCTCTGATTTCTTTGGAACCGAAGCTCAGAATTCTGCATGCACAAAGCCTTGGGTCTCTCCTCTCTCTCTCTCTCTCTCTCTCTCTCTCTCTCTCTCTCTCTCTCTCTCTCTCTCTCTCTCTCTGAATATGATCAGATTGACCTTCCGTCTTTCACACTTCCTTCAGTGCCGAGATGAGCACCATGAAAATATCCAGCAACAGGAAAGAGAAGAGGCAGAGGTCAGGTGCAAGCCCTAGGAAAGTGGAAGGGACGCTGGAGGAAAGTAAGTCCTATTGTGAGCAACTTCATTGTTTTTTGTTTCTAAAAGTATTGCTACCCTTAGATGGTATCTTCTTCTAATTAACATTTTTCTGGTTTCAAGTGCTTTTGAGCACCTTTTCATATTGGTCTTTTAGACTTTGCTTCTAAAGCTTATTTCATTTGACTGGGTTTCAAATTGATATTCTGTTTTATTGTTCACATGCAAGATTTTTATAAAAGTATAAATCTACCAGTTTATTAACTGTTATATCCTTTATTAAACAGATGTGATAAATTAAAATAGAAATGATGCTATTCTTAAACTCTGGGCAAGCTTCCTTAAATGACCCACAGGAGGGACAGTGGGACACTAGTTCGTTGTAGAAATCAATGATTAGCCAGGTGTGATAATGCACACCAGTAATCTCAGCAACTTGGGAGGCTGAGGCAGGAGGATCCCAAATTAGAGGCTAGCCTCAGCAATTTAGTGAGTCTCTAAGAAACTTAGTGAGAACTTGTCTCAACATAAAAAATAAAAAAGGCCAGGTGCAGTGGCACACTCCTGTAATACTAGCAGCTTGGGAGACTGAGACAGGAGGATCTCCAGTTTAAAGCCAGGCTTAGCAACAGCAGGCACTAAGCAACTTACTGAGACCCTGTCTCTAAATAAAAAATATAAAATAGGACTGGGGATATGGCTTAGTGGTTGAGTGCCCCTGAGTTAAATCCTGGTACCCCAAAAAAATAAAAAATAGAAAGGGTTGGAAATGTGGGTCAGTGGTCAAGCACCCCTGAGCTTAATCCCTGTACAAATAAGAAAAGAAAGAAATCAATGATAAGCACTTTTTATTCATGCTGCCACACTTTCTGGCATTTGTCCTGTCTCTCTCTGCCTGGCCCTGTCCTCCATGACCATCTTCCAGTAGCTGAGCTGCCACTCTTTCCTCTTCTTCCAGCCTTTCCACAGACACCAAGAGCACCTGGTCTGGGTCCCAGACACAAAAAGGTAAGTAAGAAACTTGTCAGCTCAGAGTGAAGTCAGTCCAGGTGCTGGTCCTCATGCCCAGGAAGCAGTTTGTACACTTGCATCCCAGGGGATGGGTATCCTGCTTCATACCCTAACTTTCTCATAACCCTGCACTTTTTGGGCTACCAACCCCAATGCCTTGATTCTGCCCATGTCCTGTGTCTTGAAATCCTAACTAGGAACTCCTTCTACTTCCCCAGGTTGTCTTCTTCACAGTGCTAAAGTTGGTGCCAGCTGTAAGACCCAGGGCAACTTCAACTTTTATTTATATATTGTTAACTTCTTTTTGGAGGAGACCTTGGGCCAAGATCTACTCAACAGAGGTCAGATTGAAAGTGGCCCACAGATCCAGAGAGAGAACGATGCTAGGGGAGCCCAAACAGGGAAATTGGGGCTCCTATCCCATATGCTCTATCAGTCCCTGCTTAAGGTAGTGAGGCTCCAGGTGGGGTTCCTCTCTCTGGCAACAGCAAAGGCCTGCTCTTTCTTTGCAAAATTCCAAATTCACCTCTAGTCATTCAAGCAAATTCACTCTTGAGTTGTTCAGTTTAATTTCACATCTTTCATTTTAAGCTACCATCTTTTTTGTGTGTATTCTACTGGGGCTTGAACCCAGGAGCACTTTACCACTGAACTACCACCCCAGGCCTTTTAATTTTTTTGAGACAGTCTCACTAAATTTTTTAGGGTCTTGCTAAATTGCTGAGACTGGCCTGGAACTTGCAAATCTCCTGCTTCAGCCTCCAGAGTCTCTGGGATTAAGGCATGCACCACCATGTGCAGCTAACCCATCATCCTTTGACAAAGCTTTTGAACAGAAGTCATTCTGAGATGTTAGTTTGTGGTCTTAATGTCACCATTAATGCCCTCAGTGCAGCCTGAGGACTGTTTCACCTCCTTCAATAAAGTGAGGATTGTCCAAGGCCCCCTCCCTCCTGAACAGCATGCACATCAAAGTTAGTTCAAGAGTGCACCAGAAAAGGAAAGCAATCGGGATTCTTAAAGGTAGGAAGTCCAAGAAATGTTCCATTAAAAATTGCCCAATGTAAGGCGACTCAAGCTCAAAGTAAATGAAAAGTTCAGGCAGGGATAATCCCACCAATATACTCAGTAAGTGAGCTATTTCCAGATTGAACACTCCTGACTTCCAGCTTTGTTTTTTGCATTACAGGCAGCAGGCTGAGGGAAGGGGAGGGAGGGTCTGTTGGTATTTAAGCCCAAGCCACTGACTGAAATTGTTCCCAAAACAAGTACCCTCTATTGCTGCTATCTGGCTGTCCTCTTCCAAATCATTTCTCCAAATTTAGGTCAGTATGGTTTAATAGAACTTTCTGCCATGGTAGAAATCCTCCATTACTGCTTGCAAAATAGGGTAACCACCTTCCACATGTGGCCACTGAGCACTTTTTCTGTAGCTACTGCAACAAAGGAATTGAAACTTCAGCAATTTAGGTTTAACAAGTTACATGGAAACAGTCATGCACAGCTGATGACTATTGTAATCAATGGTGTTATTCAAGAATATTAAAGTTCTTGGCTCGTTGTCCTTCCCTCCAATATTGCACCTGTCTAAATTCTAATAGCTTCAATGTGCTCATACAGGATCCCTGCCACAACCTGACCTCTCAGTTCTTGAACCCTCTCCCTACTGATCTTGTCCTTCACACATTTTCTTAATTTCATCCGAGACCTTGTTATTAGCCATAACTAGAGCTCTGTGATCTCATTTTTAAACATCCCACTTTCTAGCTTACTACTACCACTAAAAAATTCCAAGTCCAGGTGGATTCCAAGCCCACTGGGATATCTATTCCATCCATCCTGCTGCACTGGGTCTTGTTGGTGCTGAATATTCTTGCCTTATTTTAATATTCTTGAGCTTTGTTTTAGAACGTAGCTAAGTAGATGGTTTTTCATCCTTGGCAATCTTTTTCCTCTTGTCCTTTATACAATGCATGCATTTTAAAATTGCTACACAATCATTGTATATATTTGTGGGGTAGAGTGTGCCATTTCAATAAAAATAAGTAGTGATCATCCAGGTAATTGACATATCTATCACCTCAGACATATTTTTTTTTTTGTTCTGGGAACATTCAACATCCTCTCTATTAGCTATTTTGAAGTCTTTGATTAATTGTCAAATGTAGTTATCTTACTAAACTAGAGAACATTAGAAGTTCTTGCTGTTATTCAACTACATACCTGTATCCATTAACCATCCTTGCTCTTTTCCTTCTGGCCTTACAACCTTCCCAGGCTCTGGCAACCACTACTCTTTTCTCCACTTATCTGACATCAACATTCACTCTCACATGTAAATGAGGGCATGCAGGCTTTTATTTTTCAGCTTTTCTAGGTGAGGCCAGAGCAGCCAATCTTTCCCACTCCTGAGGCATTACCCTTCTGAATTCTCTACTAATGCCTCTATCTCACTGGGATTACTATCAGTGGTTTGTGCTTTTCTATGTCTAAACAACATTGTTTGATCTATCTATCTATCTATCTATCTATCTATCTATCTATATCTATCCATCCATCTATTTCAGTGAGAGACAGACTACCTATCATTTTTATTCCCTTTTTTGCTCTCTCTAGCTTTTACTCAGAAAAGAAGACATTTGACCCTTGACTTCCTGAGGCTGCTTATTTCACTTAGCATGATGTTCTCCAGTTCCATCCATTTATCAGAAAATGACATAATTTCATTCTTTTTTTAATGAGTGAGTAAAACTTCATTGTGTATATCTACCATATTTTCTTTATCCATTCATCTACTAAGAGGTACCTAGACTGGTTTCATAACTTGACTGTTGTGAATTGTGCTGCTATAAACTTAGGTATGCATGTATCACTGTAGTATGCTGATTTTAGTTCTCTTGGATAAACACCAGGAAGTGGGATAGTTGGGTCATATGGTGGTTCCATTCCTAGTTTTCATGTTTTTTTTTAGTTGTTAAATGTGGGAGGGAAAAATCTGGTCCCTGTTACTCCATGTTAGCTGGATGTAGAAATCTTCATTTTTATTCTTCTTCACAATCCTCAAATCTCATGGTCAATTATTATAAACACTTCCTTTTCTTCTAAACACTGTTGTTTCTCCTAGCTTGGCAAACCACATTCCTGGTTCAATCCAGTTCTCTGTTTCTTGCCTCCCTCTGTACAGTTGCCTGCAGAGAAACACACACCATGGGAACAGGTCTGGCTTTAACTTCCTGGCCATGAGAATGAGTTCCTGTGGGTTGTTCATGCTATCCATCAATTGCATTGTTTATGTCAAGTGCACTCTCTCTTATGCTTTTCTAAATGACCACATCACACCTTCTCCTTTCTTCTTAAACCCCTAATATCTCCATTCTCATCCTCTATCTCAGTTCTCAACTTTACTGGAAAAACATAAACAACCAGCCAAATTCTAGGACAATCTCCTGTCATCTTTATATGTCTACCTTCCCCTGCACCTTCTTGCCTCTTTTTTTTTTTTTTTTTTTTTTTTTTTGCTGTGCTGGGGATTGAACCCAGGGCCTTGTGCTTGCAAGGCAAGCACCCTACCAACTGAGCTATCTCCCCAACCCTACCTTCTTGTCTCTTTCAGAGATGAACACCATGCTCCTGTCTGATGCATGAGATCTCAGCTTTCTCACAATAGTGTTTCTGTCCCCTCTTTCCTTTGAGTCCAATGGTTTAGACACATGGCCATGTGTCTTCTTTCCATTGGATTGTTCCTGCCGCTCAACATGCTTGCCGTCATTCCTCTCATCTTAAAACAACTCTCATGACACTTCTTTATCCAGCTCCTGCACTATTTTGTTGCTTCTTTTATAAAACAAAATCCTTTGAAAGACCTCACTTGCTAACATTATGTCCTCCAGTTTTCTTTTCATCTTACTCTAATCAGGCTTTAACCTTCAATATCCACTTAAAACTGCTCTTGTCAGCTGCGTGTGGTGGCACATGCCTGTAATACCAGTAGCTTGATGGGCTGAGGCAGGAGGGTTGCACGTTCAAAACCAGCCTCAGCCACTTAATGAGGCCCTAAGCAACTTAGCAAGACCCTGTCTCAAAAAATAAAAAAAAATAAATTAAAATTTTTTTAAAAAAGGACTGGGAATGTGTGTGCATGTGGGGGGGACACTGCTCTTATTAATATGACTGCCATGTTTCTAAAACTAAGAGTTTTCACTTTTTTTGACCCATTAGAGGATTTGACTTACTAAGTACTTCTCCTTAAAATAGTTTCTGCACTTGGCTTCAAGGACATGAAATGCTCCCTGGTTTTCCTTCTTAGTCACCTTTGCTGGTTTCTTCTTTTGTCCATTACCTTGTTATGTGGAGTGCCTCAGACTTGGTGCTTCATCCTCTTCTTCATACATACCCCCTCCTTTGATAATGCCTTCTGTTCTCATGGCTTGTGCAGGCAGGTATGTGCACATGTGAGTATGCATATGTGTTTGTATGCATGTGTAGATATGCATCTATGTGTGTATACATGTGCCTGTATATGTGTCGTGTGTGTATTGAACTACTGGAAAAGAGTAATTACTGATGGGGGCCTGGGCAAGAGACCTCTGCTTTTTAGGAAGAATGGTCACTTGAGACTGAGGTGGGGCAGGGGTGGGAAGTGCTGGCACCAGCAACTGCTTTAATAATGCCACTCACCTCTGCTGATTAGTATGCATGTGAAAATAAAAGGAAAATGGAAATGACCCTGCAGCAGAGGGAGTGAGATGGGATTGGCCGAGCCATGCAACCCCAGATTAATTGCTAAAGCTCTCGCCTCCTCTCTTCCGCTCCAGATGCAGTAGGATGACAGTGGAGGCAAAACACACAGATCTGTCCATCTTCCTCCTCCTATTCACAGCCTGGAGTCAGCTATACTGTGCCAGCATTTGGTTCGAAGGAGATCAGAGAATCCCCAGCTTCTTTCTAGGGAAATTTGTTCAAAAATTTCAGCAGCTTGCCACAGAACAGGGCAACTTACTGAGTTCCATCAAGAAGGGCACCAGAGTCCACAGCAAACAGTTTCTCACCTTAAAACACAAGCATTCTGAGGTATTCTCACTGAAGTATTGTTTGTTTTGTTCAGAAATAAACTGAGTTAGGAAGCAAAGGGAAGAGCTTGTCCACATCCCAGAGTGAAGAGGGGCCTGATGGCATACTGAAATGGTTTAGACACTTTGGTCCACATAGATGGATCTTGAATTGCAGTGGAATTGTACATGATACAAAAAATGGAGATCGTTCTTCCCATCATACCAGAACAACAGACCTAGGAAGCATCCCAGAAACTTCTGAGGAACTCTTCCCTTTCAATTAAAAAAAGTGTTTGAATACTGAGGCAAAGATAATGCAATGCAACATTTTAATCAGAAATACTTCTTTTTGGCTGGGTGCAACAGAACATGCCTTATAATTCCTGCTGCTTGGGAGGCTGAGGCAGGAATGACGTGTTCGCCGCCATGTTCAAGGCCAGCCTGGACAACTTAGAGAGACCCAGTCTCAAAAAAAAAAAAAAAAGAGTAAGAAGGACTGTGGATGTAGCTTAATGATCAAACATCCTTGGGTTCAACCCCCAGAATTGGGGGGTAGGGAGAACTTCCTTTACTTCCTACATATACAAAGAATGACATCTCCACTCCACTGTGGTTGGGGTGGGGATACATGACCATGCTCTGACTAGTGGGATGTGGGTGTAAGTAATGTAGCTTGACCCAAATGTCCCTTGAGGCCTCTGTGCGTTCTCGCCCTCTCCCTCTCTCCCTCCCTCCCTCTCTCCCTCCCTCCCTCTCTCCCTCCCTCCCTCTCTCCCTCCCTCCCTCTCTCCCTCCCTCTCTCTCTCTCTCTCTCCCTCTCTCTCTCCCTCCGTCCCTCCCTCTCTCCCTCTCTCTCCCTCTCTCTCTCTCCCTCCCTCTCTCCCTCCCTCTCTCTCTCTCTCTCTCTCCCTCTCTCTCTCTCTCTCCCTTTCTCTCTCTCCCTCCCTCTCTCCCTCCCTCCCTCTCTCCCTCCCTCTCTCCCTCCCTCTCTTCCCTCACTGCCAAAAGCATGACATGGAGTTTCTTGAGACTCTAGAGAAAGACAGAGTGACAGGTGGAAGAATTGTGGATCTCTAGGTGACTTTGGAGGACAGCCATTCTCCCATTTCTTGCCCAAACATTCCACTGACCCATAGAGGACAGACAATAAGGAAAACCTTCCCAGGTGCTAAACCCCCATATCCATTCCCCAAGGCAACTGTGACAAAGTACCATTTCTGCAGGCTGTTTGGGTCATCTTCTCTGTGAAAGCTCTGGTAAGGATCATCCCTTGCCTCTTTTTTAACATCTGGTATTTGATGATGGTCCGTAGTGTTCTTTGGTTTGTGCATACATTCTTCTGATCTCTGCTTGTGTTCCCATACAGTATTTTCATGGTATGTCTATGCATATGTCCAAAGTTTCCTTTTCTAATCCAGTTATGGATTAGAGCCCTCCTTAATCCCATATGACCTCATCTTGATTATATCTGCAAAGACTTTCTTCCAAATAAGGTTACATTCATAAGAATTAGGACTTGGACATATCTTTTGAGGGATGTAATTCAAACAGTTATAGTCTCTAAAACTTAGAGCTTGTTTGTTACAGCAACTGGTGTTACGTTTTCTCACTAACACATGTCTAGCATTGGTCCCAATCAAGGAATAATTTTCTCTATGAAACCCTTCCTAACTTCTTCTATCCCCAAATCCAGATTGGGTGCTGCTTTCATAGCATGAATTCCACCTTACCTCTAACTTCCCTAATCAAAGTACTGACCATCCTGTGCTGCAATATCCTGTTTACTTAGACAAGTAAACTTCTTAGCTTCTTCTCTATTATACTGCTCATGTCAAAGAGGTAGGAATTCTGCTTTTCTTCCTCTTCGTTGTATATTCTGTACCTGGTACATAGGAAGTTCCCTAATAAATACCTTTCAAAGGAATAAGTAGATGCTGCAAATAGGACTGGATGCTCTTACACATGCAGCATTAGGTCAATTTTCCACTTATAAGAATCTTTTGGTGGCGGATAGTCTGGCTAGCCACTGACTTACTCTCCCTCTCACTTTCCTTGTCTTTCTGCTTCATTTATAGTGGTTAAAATCCTTACACATACCCACTAATTGAAAAATGTGTTTTCCTGGGTTACTGCTGATCACCTCCAACTCCTCACCTTTAAGATTTTTCCTCAGTTCATGTGTAGAAGTGGCAGTCTAATTGAATTGAATTCCTTCTAAATTCAGCTCCCAGTGAATGAGCTGCATGATTGTGCCCACTCATAGTGAGTGAGTTTTCCCACACAGGCCTGAAACTTTATTCTTCAGTGGTCACATTTCAGACAGGTAAGTGAGAGGTGTCCTCAAGGATGGCAAAACTCTAAATGTCACCTTATCTATTGAGCACTATGTTTTTAAACTGATAGACTTTATTTTTAGATGAGTTTAAGTTCACAGCAAAATTGGACAGAAAATACAGAGAATTCCTGTCTATCTCCCCACCCATGCCTAGCATCCTCCACTATCAATATTGCCACAACTGAATGGTGTATTTGGTACAACTGATGGATCTGCATTGATTCATCATTATCATTCAGAGTCCACGATTGGCAATAGGGTTCACTCTTGGTGGTGTATTATATGTGTGTGTGTGTGTTAGTGTGTGTGTGTGTGTGTGTGTGTGTGTGTTTGTGTGTATTTGTAGTATCTTGTAGAAAAGTTTTACTACCTTAAAAATTCTTTATGATGTGTCTATTCATCCCTCCCTCTCTGGCAACCACTAATTATTTTTATTGTCTGCACAGTATTGGCTTTTCCAGAATACTACAAAGTGAGAATTATATAATATGTAACCTTTTCAGATTGGCTCTTGGCACTTAGTTGTGTGCATTTAAGGTTCTTCCATGTCTTTTCATGGCCTAGTAACTCACTTATTAACACTGAATAATATATTTCACTTTATGAATGTACCAGAGTGTATTTTTTCACTTATCTCCAGACGGACATCTTAGTTGCGTCTAAGTTTTAACAATAATGAATAATGAATGAAGCTGCAATAAACATTTATATGCAGATTTTAGTATGGACATAAGTTTCCACTTGTGTATATATCAAGGATTATGATTGCTCAATTATTTAGTTAGTTTGTAGTAAACTGTGAAAAACTGTCTTATAAGAAAGCTGTGCTATTTTGCATTACCACTGGCAATGAATGAGAATTCATTCCATATCCTAGTCAGAATTTGATGATATTATTGTTTTGGATTTTGATCATTCAAATAGGTATGTAGTGATGTCTCATTTTTAAGTTACATTTCCCTGATGACATATGATGTTGATCATCATTTCACATCCCTTCTTATTATTTATAGATCTTCTTTGATGTGGCATGTGTTCAACACTTTTTCCCATATTTAAATTTTGTTGTTTTTCTTACTTAGTTTTACATTTTTTTTCTTTTGGTGTATTTTGAATAGCAGTCCTTTATCTCATGTGTCTCTTGGAAAAATTTTCTCCTTGTCTGTGATTTATCTTCTTATTTTCTTAACAGAATCTTTGTAGAGCAGACATTTTAATTTTAATTAAGTTTAATGCATCAAATTTTTTCTTTTGTGAAATATGTCTTTTAAGGTATACATAAAAAAGCAATAGTCATACACCCAAGTCCATCCAGATTTTATTCCATGTTATTTTATAGGAGTTTTATAATTTTGCATTCTACATTTAGGTTTATGATCCATTTTGAGCTAATTTTTGTGAAAAAGGTAAAGTTCCATTGAGCCTCCCCACCTTTATGCTTAGGGATATCTAGGTGTTACAGCATTGCTTCTGAAAAGGACTATCTTTGCTCTATTGTATTTCCTTTGTTCTTCTGTGAAAGACCAGTTGACTATATTTATATGAGTTCATTTCTGGGAGCTCCATTCTCTTCCATCGATCAATCTGTCTATTCTTTCATGATTGCCTCACTGTCTTGATGACAGCAAGTCTTAAAGCCAGGTGGTGTTAGTCCTCTGACTTAGTTCTTCTCCTTCAATGTTGAGTTCACTATTCTAGGTCTTTTGCTTTTGCATATAAACTTTAGAGTAAGTTTGGAAATATCTACAAATTGACTTCCTGAGATTCCAATAGAAATTGCCTTGAATCTATAGATCAGTTAGAGAAGAACCTGACAATATTGGCTCTTCTTATCTATTGACATGGAATATCTCTCTATTTATTTCAATTTTTTATTTTGTTTGACCAAATTATTTTTTGAACTCTTTTATCAGATTTTTATAGTTTTTCTCACATTGATCTTACACATATTTTGTTAGATTTATACCTGAATATTTCATCATTGGGGTACTAATGTAAACAATAATGTGTTTGTATTGTCAAATTCCGCTTGTTCATTGCTGGTATATAGGAGAATGACTGATGTCTGAAACTTTGTGTCTTGTAGACTTGGTATAATTGTAAATTAATTCCAGGTTTTGTTGACTCTTTTATTTATTCTGCATAGATAAGTTTGTCATCTGTGAAAAGACTTTTATTTCTTTCTTTCCAATCTATATATCTTGTCTCTTCTTACTGCTTTTTTTAAAATTATTTTATTTTTACAGACTGCATTTTGATTCATTGTACACAAATGGAGTACATCTTTTCATTTCTATGGTTGTGCATGATGTAGATTCATACCATTCATGTATTCATACATGTACATAGGTAATGATGTCTGTCTTATTCCACCATTTTTCATACCCCTTCCTTCTCATTTCCCTCTATGCAATCTAAAGTTCCTTCATTCTTCTCTCACCCCTATCCCCCACCCCCATTATATATCATCATCCACTTATCAGGGAAAACATTTAGCCTTTGGTATTTTGGGGATTGGCTAATTTCACTTAGCATAATATTCTCCAATTCCATCCATTTATCTGCAAATGCCATAATATTATTTTTCTTTATGGCTGAATAATATTCCATTGTGTATTATCCCACTCCTCAGTTTGTACCCAAAGGACTTAAAAGTAGCATACTATAGTAATGCAGTCACATCAATGTTTATACCTGCTCAATTCACAACAGCTAGATTGTGGAACTAACCTAAATGCCCTTCAACAGATGAATGAATAAAGAAACTATGGTATGTATGCACTATGGAATATTATTCTTATTGCTTTAACTAGGTTTTTCAGCATGATGTTTTGAAGGAGTAGAGAGAAGGAAAGAGGGCACATGCTTGCATTATTCTTGATCTTGGAAGAACAGCTACTAGTTTCTGAACATTATGTATGATTTTGGATGTGTTTTTTAAAAAAAATTATTTTACAGACTTTTTTTTCAAGTTGAGGAAGATCCCTTCTGAGTTTGCTGAAAGTTTTTTTTTTTTTTTTCATGAATGGGCATTGGATTTTGTGAAAAGAAAATTTGTATCTATATGATTGCCTTATGACTGTTTCTTCTTTAATTATTTATGTGGTGGATTATATTAATTGACTTCCAGGCCTTAAACTGCCCCTGCATTCCTGGGATAAATCTCACTTGGTCTTGGTGTAAAATTCTTTTTACATATATTTAGATTCAACTTGCTGATATTTTGTTGAGGGTTTTTTGCACCTATGTTTATAAGGAATATTGTTTTTAGTTTTCTTACAAGATCTTTGGTTTTGGTAGTGGGGTGATACAGGCTTCATAGAATGAGTTAAGCAGTATCTCCTCTGCTTATATCTTCTGGAAAGCATTATACAAATCTATACAATGTAATTACATGCAAATATGTATAATTTAATTATATATAAATCTGTATAATTTATACAGATTACACAAATATGTATGATTTATTCCTTACATGTTTGATAGATTTCACCAGTGAATCCCTGTAGAACTGATGCTTTCCACTTTGAAGGTTAATCATTCTTGATTCAATATATTTTCTTTTTCTAGTTTCCTTAGGTAGAAGCTTAGACTACTGATTCTAGATCTTTCTTTTAAAAATAATTATATTCATTGCTGTAGTATGCTGAAAGTCCTTTGGTTATAAACTGAGCAGTGGGATAACTGGGTCAAAAGGTGGGTCCATTTCAAGTTTTCTGAGGAATCTCTGTACTGCGTTCCAGAGTGGCTGCATTAATTTGCAACTCCACCAGCAATGCACGAGTGTGCCTTTTTCCCCACATCCATGCCAACACTTGTTATTGCTTGTGCTCTTGATAATAGACTTTCTATTTGGAGTACGATGAAATCTTAGGGTGGTTGTAACTTGCATCTCTCTAATTACTAGAGATGTTGAACACTTTTTCATATATTTGTTAATCACCTGTGTATCTTCTTCTGTAAAGTGTCCAGGTTCCTGGCCCATTTATTGATTGGGTTCTTTGTATTTTTGGTGTAAAGTTTTATAAGTTCTTTATAAATTTTGGAGATTAGTGCTCTATCGGAAGTGCGTGTGGAAAAGATTTTCTCCCACTCTGTAGGCTCTCTTTTTACATTATTGATTGTATCCTTTGCTGAGAAAAACCTTTTTAGTTTGAATCCATCCATTTATTGATCCTTGCTTTCATTTCTTGCACTTTAGGAGTCTTGTTAAGGAAGTCTGATCCTAAGCCAACATTATGAAGATTCCGGCCTCTGTTGTGCCCCATTTGTGTACACTGAATCAAAATGCAGTCTGTAAAAACAAAACAAAACAAAATTAAAAAAGAGTTATGTTAGAAAGTGTAATATAACATAGGTAAGTACAGGAATAGTTTTTAATCAAAGCAGTCTTACCCCATTGGCATTTAACATTATGACTCACTGTGTTGAAACTATTGACTTTTTATGTGCAGTTTGGTGTTTCATGTTCTCATCCTGAAATTTTAATGTACCATTCTTCTTTTGAACAAACTAAATTAATATATTTTATAATTACAAAAAATTATATGCATTGAACACTATAAATTTTTCTCTAAGCACTGCTTTTACTGCAGCGTATAAATTTTGATGTTACATTTTCATCTTCATTTTGTTCAAAATGTTTTAAATTTGGACTTTTTTTTTTGACCCATGTGATTTTTAAAAGTATTTTTTTAAATTGCCAAGTATTTGGGGATTTTCCAGCTACTTCCTTTTACTGATTTTTAGTTAGTTCATTGTGTTCTAAGAGCAAACATTGTATTGTTTCTATTATTTTGAATTTGCTAAGGCAAGTTTATGGCTCAGAATGTGTTCTACCTTGGTGAATGGTCAATGTGAGCTTGAGAAGAATATGTTTTCTCTTGTTCTTAGTTTAAGTGCCTTGTAAATACCAATTTATCCAACTGATGGATAATGCTTTTTTACTTTGGAAAATCAATACAAAATATATATTTTTTTAAACTACAGAATTCTTAGCCCCAGAGTCACCCTATAAATTGTCCTGAGACAGATGATGCTTTTGAATTCAATTTTATCTACCTGCTGGATCTGTGCATTTCTGATAAAGGTGTGTTGAAGTCTCCAGCTATTACAGCGGATTAACCTATTTGCCATTGCTGGTGTATCAATTATGCTTCACGTATTTCCACATTCTATTGTTAGGCACATACCTATTAAGGACTGATATATTGACTTGAAGAGTTGACCCTTTTATCATCACGTAATGCATCATTTTATTCCTGATAATTTTTCTTGCTGTGGAGTCTGCAAGTAATATAGCTATTCCAGCTTTCTTTTGTTGAGTGTTACCATGGCATATCTTTTGACATTCTTTTAATTTACATATATGTTTATATATTTAAAATAGGTTTCTTGTATGCAACATATATTGGGTCTTGGTTTTTAGATCCACCCTGTCAATATTTTTCAATTGCGTATCTAGATAATTAACATTGAATTTTTTTTAAACAGGGAAAAGAACACAAAAATTTAGTACATTATTTAGCTATTGGAATATTAGACTTACAGAGTGGAAAGATAGTTGATGCTGTGATAGGGATTTGGGCTTTTGGGGTGAAGCAGGTGGCTCTTCTGTGGAAGGTTCCTGAAAGGGTGTGCACAGCAAGCCAGGTCTGTCTTATGATTCAGATGATATGTCCCAGGTAACAGCCACCTATGGTCATCTCTGTCTGTGGTCATTTTCTTCTTCTTCTGGAAAAGCCCCTCCCTACTGTGCAGGCATATGGATTTTTTCCAACATTCATTCCCAGAATCCATCCAAATCTCAACCAGTTTGCCAGCACAGGTGGTAGGTTGCTTTCTCAGTGTGCACATCTAGGTGCAAGGATCCTGGTTGTTGAATTGATGAGTTCAACTCTTTTCTTCTTCTTGGATTTATTTTTTAAATTGGTGCATTATAGTTGTTCATAAAGGTAGAATCCATTGTGATTTGTTCATACATGCAACTGACATAGTTTGGATAATTTCATTTTGCTGTTCCTCCCCTTTGCCATCCCTCCTCCCTGTCTCTTGTTCCCCTTCTTCTACTCCACTGTTATCCCTTCTATTTTCCTTAAATCTGCCCCCAACCCTTTCAACTATTGACTATTAGTTCAACTAATGTAGTATTTGAACTACATTCAACTATTGACTTTCTGAGTCTGGCTTATTTCACTTAATATTATGCCCTCCAGTTCTATTCATTTACCAGCAAATGACATAATTTCTTTCTACTTTATAACAGAGCAAAACTCCCTTGTGTTGTATTTTCTTTATCCAATTATCTCTCAGGAGGCTACCAGGCTGATTCCATAACTTTTCTATTGTGAATTGTGCTGGCAGACTCGAATCTTTAAGGAGCTGCTGAGAGTCTTATAGGACAGACAAGTGGAAGGCATTCAACCTTTCTTCTGCCTCTCCAGGAGTTTCAAGTCTGTCTTTCCCTCTTGACTACTGACATGTAAAGTGATTTTATTGATATGTTTGGATTAATATATACCATGCCTGTTATCACTTTCTATTCAGTGTCCTTCCTCTTTTTTCTTGATTTCCTCTTCTACTTTTTCTGATTTTCGTGGTTTTCACTGAGCATTTCATTTATACTTTTCTTTTTTCTCTCCTTATTGTACCAGTTACACACTTTTAAAACTTTTCCCCCAGTGGTTGCCCTAGAATTTGCAATACACATTCACAACTAGTCCATTATCAAATAACACAGTACTGACTTACCAGTAAGTAAATATCTTATAATAAAATATTAGTAATTTCTCTTTTCCATCTCTTTTATCATTTCTGTCATTTATTTCATTTATACACAAACTAGAACCATTGAATACATTGTTGTCATTAGTTTTGAACATATTGTTTTCTGTTATATCAGTTCATAAGAAAAAAAGTTTTCATTTTAATTTTACTTATTTTTCTCTAATCCTCTTCTTTTCTTTAAGTAAATTCTGGTTTCTGACCCACATCATCATCCTTCCTTTTGATTTCTTTTCATATTTATGGTGAGGCAAGTCTACTGGCAACAAATTCAATTTTTGGTTTATTTGGTAAAGTGTTTACTTCTTTAATTTTGAAGGATAATTTCACAGAATTCAGAATTCTAGAATGGTGGATTTCTTCTCTCAACGTTTTAAATATTTCATTCTGCTTTCTTCTTTCTCACATAATTTTCAAGAAGTCAAGTGCAATTTTTATCTTTGCTCCTCTACAGATAAATTATCCTTTCTTCTGACTTCCTTTGAGATTTGTTTTTTATCTTTGATTTTTTGCAGTTTTGATCTCATATGCCTAATTGAATTTTTCTGGTTTTTTTGTTTTTTTTTTTTTATCCTGCTTGGTGCTTTCTGAGTTCCTGGATTACGGTTTTTTGTCTGACATGAATTTGGAGGGAAGTGTCAGTCATTCTTGCTTCTAATGCTCCTTTTGTTCATTCTTTCTTTTCTTCTCCTTCAGGTATTCCTGTTGGACTTACCTCTTTTGTAAAAATGTAGTTGTTCCACAGTTCCATGGATATTCTGTTCCATTTCTCCAATCTTTTTTCTCTTCGATTTTAACTTTTGAAGTTTCTACTGACATATCCTCAAGCTTGCATATGTTTTCCTCATCAAAACTATTCTTCATTTCTGTTATGGTGTTTTTGATCTCTATTGTTTCTTGTAGATTCTCTTTTAGAATTTCAATCTCTTTACACAAATTACCCATCCATTCTTGCATCTTATCTATTTTGTCCTTAGCATACTAATCATAGTTTAAAAATCTTCCTAGTTTGATAATTCCAATTTCTACTCTATCTGACTCTGAATTTGATGCTTGTTCTGTGTCTTAAAACTCTGTCTTTTAGTATGCCTTGTGATTTTTCTTGATAACTAGACACAGTGTACTGGGTAAAAGGAGTGGGTAATGAGCAGATCTTTAATAATGTGGTGGTAGGGCATGGGAAAGGGGAAGCATTCCATAACCCTATGATTAGGTCTCAGTCTTTAAGTGAGTCTGTGCCCTGGAAAATGGACTTTGCCTGTGTTTCTGCATCTGCACTCCTTCTCCATCCCCAATAACGAGATGGGGCAGCAGTTGTGCATTTCCCTTCCTTCATAAGAAAGTCTAGAGCCTTGGAAGTTGGAAGCTTTGCTTCTTCCAGACAGGACAGGCTCTGAAAAACCTAAACCTAGATTATGTTGAGACCCTGTTCAGAAGAACAGTGTTCTGTGATATTTCAAAATGGTTCCTTTTCCTTCCCTGTGCCATAAGCACAAGGTTGCTTCTTTCCTAAGATAACTGTGTAAACCAGAATGGACCAAAGTGTTAGGGTGTCCCTATGACTACACTCTCAAGTTTTTATTTCACTCACTTGTCCATGCAGAACCTCCAGGAATTTGTGTTATAATCCAGATTTTCCTACCTCTTGTTCCTCCAGAGGTTTTTGCTTATGGGTTTCTGTATTGGTAGGTTGTGACTGTTTGTATCACCTGTCCCTCAGCTTTTAGGACAGTGGTTTTTCCTGTGACCTCACTTCTTTGAAAGGTCTATGAAGAACTGTTGATATTTTAGTTCGTTCAGCTTGCTTGTTAGGATGGAGTGACAATTTCCAAGTTCTTCACTCTATTGGAAACAATGTTTTGGGAAGAGACCATGACTCTGAGGGGCCGACTTGCCCACCAACACCTGATCAGCCACATAGATGCCTCTCTGAAGCAAGTGTTTGAACTTTGGGGCACATGCAGACTCTGGGCCTTCTCTCTTGCTGTTCCTCGGAGCTTCCACAAGGGACAGAATGTAGGATTGTATCTTTGGCAACGAGAATGTGATTCTACTTTGAATTGTGGAGAGTCATTGGAAATAAATTTGCTCTGTGGGTACCTTCTTGGTAAACTTGTTGTGAGAATGGGAGAAAATGCTTATTGGGTATCTACCATGTGCCTGAGACCGTGCTGGGACTTGCATGCATAGTCTTTCCTTGAGCTATCCCTAGGGATCCATGTACTAGAAACAATATTAAAGATGGGGAAATAAATTTAGTTCAATGAGTTCAACCATTTTAAAGGTTTAAAAGTAAGTTTAGGGTAAAACAAGGTGCCTGTGGTTACTCAGTTTGTAAGTGGTTTTCATTACATCTCTGACCTTGTGAGATCCCATACCTGGTGTTTGAGGTAGGTTCTGGTGGAAATGTGGTAGGTAAAGAATGAAGCCCACCAACCCTGACCACAGCTTCTATGAATGATAATGGGAAATGTCTTTTGTATAGGATGACTGTATTAGTTATCTCAGTTGCACAACACACTACTCCAAAACTTAACTGATTAAAACAACGAATGTTTATTATTTCTGAAGGACAAGAAATTAGCTGTGACTTAGCTGTATGCCTCGGATTCAGTCTTGCATGAAGCTGCAGACAAATTATATGCTAGGACTGTGGTCTCATATGAAGGTGTGATGAGTTGGGGGTGGGTGAGCTCACTCATGTGTTGGCAGCTGTGGAGAGTAGTGATTTGAACCATGGTCTTTTTGACTCTTTGTGGCTGTGTTCTCCTGAGGACTTCCTGTGTGAAGGTGCAGGTCAAGATGGACTAGTTGCTATGGTGATGCTGACCCAAGGTAACTCTGTGCAAAGGCTCAGAGTTATATAAGTTGAGACCTTGAACTCAGGCATCAGCTCCCAAATTCTGAGCATAACAAGATAACCCTAATGTCTACCCAGTCCTGTGTCCTTCAGATTGTCTTCTTTGTTGAAACTTTCCCATAAATAACCTTTTAATGAAACCTATATAATAAACATGCTGTGTAGGGGTTTCAGGTCGGTCAACGTACAGAGAAGCAAAAGTCCTTTGAGCACACGCCTTGGGATAAAAAGTGCTCTGTTTGAATGGTTTAGAGGTGCTCTGCAACTTCTCTGACTTGAGGCCTGGAGACATTATCTTGTTATAATAACCATGGGTAGTAGTGGACTCTGAGAAGCAAGCAAGTTATGTGATCTGCACATGTGCAAAGCTAACTGTACTATGTAACCTAGGTAACTTGATATGATCCTGGAATAGATAATACACTGGACTGGCTTTCCCACAGAAGCCACTTCTTGCTCTTCGTCATCCTGTGTGCTTACCTCTTTATTAGTCCTCTCCTTTTAGCTGGACCCCAATTAACCTTTACAATGCTGAGCTAGCTCTAGGTCAGTCAAACTTCATCAGAGTTTGGCTCCCCACCTGGTCCCAGCTTTTTCTCTTTCTGTGTTTCTGTTTGTAATTCTTCACCCCACCCCCATCACCCGTTATCTGTTTTTTTTTTTTTTTTTTTTTTTTCCCTGAGTTAAAGACCCCAGCTGAGAGATGGGGCCATAGCAGGAAGCCATGGCCTCTTGCCTCCAGAGCCTCCTCACAGGGCTGCCTGAATATATGCAGCTGGCCTCCACAGGTGAACAATTCAACAGAGAGAGAAAGAATAACCATGATGGGAGTCACATCTTGCTACAGGCTACTCTCAAAAGTGATACCCTGCAGGATGCACTGGCACACACTTGTAATCCCAGCAGCTCAGGAGGATGAGGCAGGAGGATCACAAGTTCAAAACCAGTCTCAGCAACTTAGTGAGACCCTAAGCAACTCAGTGAGACCTTGAGTCTAAATAAAATATTTAAAAAAGGGCCAAGAATGTGGCTTAGTAGTTAGGCACACCTGAGTTCAATCACCAGATCCAAAGGAAAAAAAATAATACGCCACCACTCTGTCATATTCAGTGCATTAAAAGGAAACAGTAGAACTAGTTTCCACTCAAGGGGAGTTTATTGCACAAGGATGAGAATATCAGGAGGCAAAGGCCAGGGAAAGCCATTTTTGAGCCTCTCTGCTCAAAAATTACCATTTGACAAATGACCATTTGTCTATGTGCTCAAGACAGTCTCAGTCCATGCCTTTGAATATTTGTCCTGATCAACCTTCTTATTTTCCTCTTTCTCTTTCTTTCCTTTCCCTCTGTTGTTTGTATAATTCAATATAAAGGTGTGGTCAAGCAACTCAGATGATAAGAGGCTTTTTCCATTTTTTAAAATTTTATTTTATTTTTAAATGACAAATAATGATTGTGTTTATTTATGAGGTACAATGTGATGTTTTGATCTACATATATATTACAAAAAGATCCAATCATGCTATCTCACATATCCATCAGCACATCAACTTATTATTATTTTGTGGTGAGAGTGTTAACAATCTATTTTTAAGAATTTCAAATATATGCTACACTGTTTTTAACTGTGGTCACCATTTAAGTCCAACTAAAATTCTGGAACGTTTGATCAACTTCTTCCCTTTTCTTTTCTTTCCTCCCCATCCCTGATTCTCAGTCTCTGGTAAACACCATTTTACTCTGTGTTTTTATCCATTTGACTCTTTTAGATTCTACATATAAGTGTCATTGGGTCTTTCTGTGTCTGGATTATTTCACTTAGCATAATGTTCTCCAGTTCATCCCATTGTATTCATGCTGCCACTGTGAATAATGCTGAAATGAATCCCAGAGTGCAGAAGTCTCTTCCACACACCAGTTTCAATTTCTTTGAATACAAAATCACAAGTGGGAGGGCTAGATACAATAATACTCTAGTTTTTTGATTTCTGTAGAAGCTCTATAATATTTTCCAGAATGAATGTGTTAATTTATATTCTCAACTCTGATGAAAATTTGATGGAATACAGGATATTCACATAGCCCAAAGTTGATTCCCTCAGTATACATATTTATTACAAAGGGAAAAAGTAACCTTACAGGGAAGTTTGGCAGAAACCTCCTTAATTCGATGATGAAAGCTAATGTCACCAGTAAAAGGATAAGTTGAAATCATGTGCAATTTGATGGGATATAAGAACATAACATTATTTATGTGATATTCCTGCCACAGATGCATATCCTCCATTTAATCATGAAAGAACATTGGACTAATACAAATAAGGAATATTCTATAGTCTGTGCTCTGCAATATGTTGGGGCCATGAAAGTCCAGGGGAGACCAAGGAACTCTTGGTCATAGTATAGGCAACAAAAAATACATGATGGGGCCAGGCTCGGTGGTGCAAGACCAATTCCTGTGATTTGGGAGGCTGAAGCAAGAGGATCATTGAGGCCAGCCTCAGAAACTTAGAGAGACCCTTTCTTGAAATATAAAGGGTTGGGAATGTAGATAGAGTGCTCCTGGGTTCAATTTCCAGTGCCAAAAATAAAAAAACAAACTAACAAACAAACAAAAACCAAAATACCATGATGGGACTGAAGTTGTATAACTCAGTGGTAAAGCACTTGCCTAACAGGCATGAGGCCTGGGTTTGAATCCCAGCATTGTAAAATAAGATAAACTAAAAAGACATGATGAATAAACGCAGTGTGTGATTCTTCATTGGATCTTTTTTCCACAGAAAACATATGAGGACAACTGGTGAAACCTGAATAGAATGGAATTTAGAATCAGTGGAGCAATGGATTAGTGTTAACTTCCTAACTTTGATGGTTTTGTTGTGGTTCTGTTGGCAGGAAATATATGTGACCATATTCAGGAGTGATGGGCAGTACATCAACAATTTACTCTTAAATGGTTTCATTAAAAAGAAAAGTTTGGTACTTGTAAGTTATTGTAACTTGTAAAAGTACTTGTACATTTTCTGAAAGTTTGAAATTTTTTTCAAGATATAATATTTTAGCCAGGCATGGTGGCACACGCCTGTAATTCCAGCAACTTGGGAGACTGAGACAGGAACGTTGCAAGTTCCAGGCCAGCCTTGGCAATTTAGTGAGACCCTAAACAACTTAGTGAGACCCTGTCTCAAAATAAAAAAATGAAAAGAGCAGGGAATGTAGCTCAGTGGTAAAGCACCCCTGGGTTCAATGCCTAGTACATAAAAAGAGAGATATAATTTTTCTAAATGTTCCAATTAGGGTGATATAAGGGTGATAAATAATATGATTATCCCACCTGTATGTGTAAGGGTTCCTCTAAAGACTCTTTCCAACTTGTTACTATTCAAAATATAAAATATAAATTCATCCTCATAGTCATAGCCTTTTCTCTAGAGAAAAATCTTCTCCAATGCACCTTTGAGGTCATAGCCCTAGGACAGAGTTTGGAAATATCAAATCTAATTAAACTCTCCTAAGCAAAGGAATTAGGGGAGAAAAAATAAATCCGAGGCTTGAAAAGTGAATGAAAATCAAGGAGAAGACCAAAGATTACACTGTCCAGAAAATTCTTTGAATGTCTTATTAGTCCAAAAGTAGAATCTCTGATCCCTTACAAGGTCTCTACTAATTAAATTTCCCTTGATGTGTTTCTATAGTTAGTCTATAAAAACGGAAACAAAAATATAGTTTTATATTCTACCAAATTCTATGCCAATGATCATAGCCAAAGCCTGTTACTGATATAAATTTTCAAAATAACAAGAACAAAAGTCATAGAAAAACCAAGGATGTGTGGGGCAACTTGAGACAAAGGAAAGGAGAGCAATCTAAAGAACCATGACCTTTGAAATAAAGATTCAAGGAGCAGAAACATTGAAACCCAGACACAGAAAACAGACCGAGGAAGGAGAGAGAGGGGGAAAAAAAGAGAGAATAAGTGAAAGTTTGAGTTTCTAAGAAATTGCTATACTATTCAATTCAATACTATTGCTATACTATTCAAATTGCTATTCAATATTTGTATAATTGCAGCTGGTTTGGGAAAACAGAACACAAAAGATGGAGATCTTGTAATTTTTTTTCTTTGGGAAGAGAGAGAAGGTTCTAACTGCTGGAATTCCTGAGTCTGAGGTCATACACTGTTCAACACTTCACAGAGCTGGTGGGCACCATGATCCCACCCACCACCACTTGCTGCCATGACTTCTGACTCTCAATTTTTCTTCCTTCATTCTGCAGCCTGCCTTCCAATTGACTTCCCACCAAATCAAAACATTTTTAGTTTTCATGAATGAGGCATGAAATTCAGATGCGACATTCCCTGGTTTGATCTAATCAAGGATGTACCCTCCCCAAATCTAAACTATTTAACACAGTCAACAGCCTAAGTTCTGTTGACTCTGGAAACTACACCAAATGCAGTTTTAAGACATGAGATATTCCCTTTCTATCTATGGTCACTCTTTGGACTCTTCATATTTTCCCCTGAAGCTGTTGAATTTTTTAAGCTCGGTTCTGTAACCTTGCCTGGGATGATTCATATCCCAAGTAATTTTTCCTTTTTTATACATTTCTTAAGTTATATGTTTTCAAGGAATTTGTCCATATCATCTATACTGTGTGATTTACTGGCATAAAGTTGACCATACTATGCCCTGATAATTCCTTTGATGTCCACAGGATCCATACTAGTCATCTTCTATCCCTGATATTGGACATTAGAGTTATCTCCTTTCTTTTCTATCACTTCAGTTAAGAATTTATCCTATACATCTTAAGTCTATGTTTAACTCAAGACATTTCTGCCTTTTTTTTTTTTTTTTTTTGTCCTGAAATGCAATTTGGCCAGCAGCTGTTCAATTTCCAGGACCGGGTGAGGTCAGGTTGGATGCGAAGGGGAGGGTGCAGGAGAGGTCAGAAACAGGGTCTGTGGAGGGTGAGGAGGCTGATAAGGAGAGAGTCTGGTGACTCAGAAACTGGGTGGACACAACACAAGTGCAAAATAGCCATGTCTACACACCCTTCCGCAGTCAGTACAGGGATATTTCCTGGGAATGTATTGTTAAAGGATGATTTCCCAGTCTATTTTGCTGAGGCCTGGGGAACTAACCATTTGAGTTCCACAGCTGTACATTAAGCTCACAAGAACCTCAGGAAAGTTGAACTATATATAGAGTGTACATTTCTCTCAATATAGGAAGGAAGGAACACAGGACTTAAGACTCTAGAGAGGGTAAAAGAACTATTTTTACATACCTTTGTTTATGTAAACCATAGTTACCTCTGAGATGTTTAAATTACAGTGATTCTTAGCTTCTAATTTTTTCACTTTGGCACATATTAGCAGTTATTTAATAAGAAATATATATATTTTGTTACTATGCAGACTATAATTCTGTGCAACAAAAAGCATACTAGACATCAAAGGAAAATACCAATAATGTGAATTATAAATAACAAATAAAATATAAGATAGCCTGATTTAAATAAAATAATAAATATTTAAGACCAAGCTGAAATCAAGAACACAAAAGAAGCAAAACATAAATTGCTTTATTTTAGAGTGTACCAAGTTCCTCCCTTTGAGAGTTCCCTTCTGGGCCTGATCTGAGGCCAATCTGTGCTGTGGAGCAGTGATGCTCAGGGCATGCTTGCTGGGGTTACAAGTAGACATGTGCATTCACGTCACCTGGAATTGTCCTAGACTTTCAACAGAGATATGGTGGTCAGACTCTTCACCCTTCAGCTGGATCCTGAGTCAGTGAACCAGCCAAGTGGAAAGATTTACTTAATGTGATCCTCAAAAGATTCAAGTTCCTCCAGATTAGCAATACGTGTAGCTGGTGGACCACCTTCTTCTGTCTCCCCCTCATCTATATTTGACCGACTTGTTTTTCAAGAATCCTTGGATCCTGGTTTAAAAACAGGAACCTGGTTCATCTCATCCCTGATAACATATTCAAAAGGATAGGCAATCCTGAAAGAGACATGTTTTAAAAGATATTACAAACCAGGTGTGGTGGCAGTCACCTGTAATCTCAGTGACTTGCGTGGCTGAGGCAGGAGGATTCCAAGTTGAAGGCCAGTTATGGCAAGTTCCAGGCCAGTCTAGACAACTTAGAGAAATCCTTTTATTAGGGAACAGACAGATGTGAATGGTGGGAACACAAGATTAAGAGAATAGTTCCATAAAATGGGCCAACTGTGCTGATTCTCACATGCTTTCTTTTTGAAGAAGCAATTTACCTGCAACCCTGCCTGGCTTATGTGGATAGACTATGTCATAGTCCTCAACAAACAACCTGTTATCTTCAGAAGAAATACAGATCCCAAATAATGTCAATAAGAGGAACCCAAGTTATGGTGAAAGGGGAGACTTTTGTTACCAGATCCCGAAACTCAGGGAGATAGGGATAATTCCTCCAAACCATAAAATCTGTAAGAATTTATGGTTAAGAGGCCAATTAGAACTGGTCAGCATGGGCCAAAGTGACCTAGAATTGTCATGGCAGTGAGGACTTGAAAGTCTGATGTCATCTTGCCATTAGTCAAAACTCAAAAGCTGGTCCTGGGCAGAACTCTCTGGAAACTTCTCTGGGACCCCCAGTAAAACTGGAGTGCTCTCCTGCATATTGTCCCTCTTGTCTCTTAGAGGATCCACTCTCTCCCTTGAGAGTGTCCCCTTTCCCTTTTCCCATGCTTTCAATAAACTCATTCCTGTTACTCTGTGGGACATGTCTAAAATCTGACTTGATTGTAAGAATAGGAGTTTGAAGTGAGCTCTTCACACTGCCTCAGTTTCTTGGAAGCCCCAGCTCTGTAACACTATCTAAAAATGAAAAATAAAGGAAAAGTTTAGTCATAAAGCATCTAGTACAGCAACAAATGGGTTAATTCCTAATACAGCAATATATAAAAATAAAAATAAAAGGGAAAGATTGCATATTTAAATTTCACCCTTATCAAGAAACATGAAGCCCCTCCTTAGAAAAATTCTTTAAGTGCCATTGTTTTTGCCCCTTTCAGGATTCTGGTCCCCTTTGTGAATCTCATGATGCTATAGACCCTTGCTTCATAATGGTATAAAATGTGACCCCAGGGAGATCACTGAGCCACTGGACCCAGGGAGTATTCTGGTTCAGAATATCTGTGCTGAGAGGCAGCATTTCTCAGGAGAAGATTCGAAAGGATGTTGTTGGGGATGCTTGATGGTGCTTGCCTGTGTTCAGAGGTGAAGCTATTTAACTTTGTTTTCTTCCATTTTACTCATGTCTTCTCAGAGTTCTCCAAATGTTAACTTTAATGGGCAATCTTCTTGCTCTTGTTTCCCAAACATCTTGGCCTAGAGTCCCAGTTAGAGAAGTGTGGTCTACGTCACACCTCCCAGGAGGGCCTGCAGCTTCCTGGTTGACAACCATTTTCATCTGGAAATAACATAGTGCAGAGACCTGGACGGCAGAGGTACTCTGGGAGAACAGAGAGGCATAGGTTAGTGAACTAATAATATCCTTCCACCCCCCTTTTCAAGCACAAGGGAAACCAGGGTGGAGGCTGTGATGAGCTAAGGTAAATCTATAACAATCCCAGGGCGGTCCCTGGGAGGAAGGCTTTGCTCCCTGGAGCCTCAGGGAGAGACGCTTCCTGACAACCTCAGGCAACATGCTGAGGCCTTCCTTCAGGGAAGGGGTGTCAGTCTCTGTTCTCTCCTGGCCCAGCGGGGTGAGATCATGTGCTGGGAGGGAGGAAAAGGTATATGGGGTGGGTCCCTGACAATCATTTCCATACCCTGCTGCACTCCTCAGAGCAGGATGGAGGCAAAACTAGCCTTTGTTTTAAAATAAAATTTTATTTTCAATCTTTTTTTTTTTTTTTTTTTTGCCTTTTTGACTTTCCCCTCTCTCTTTTTTTTTAAATTTATGGGAAATTTCCAACAAAAGCAAACTGAACCCCCATGCACCCATCACCTATGTAGCACTGACCTGGGCTTTCAATATCTCCCAACCCCTCCTGCAGACCCAATCAAGTTGTTTTGAAGCAAATCCCAAATGTCATATCATTTCATCCTGTATTCTAACAGATAAGGGCATAAAAATACATAATTGTAATCCATGAGTTTATGAAAACCTAATAATTAATTTTATATAATATCAAGTGAGTGTTGCTATTTCCTCATTGTTTCATAAATTCCTTTTAAAGTTATTTTGTTTAAAAACAATATCTAAACAAGTTCTATGTGTTACATTTAACAGGCCTCCGTCTCTCTCTCTCTCTCTCTAAATAGAAGCTAAACATGCTGGCTGTACCGTGCACTGATTTTAATTGTACAACATAGTGAACATTTTAGATATTCATCTAGTCTCACATGTCACTGTGCAGGTCAGGGTGTGATATTTTTCTGTCTCCCTACTCTCTGTCATGCTTTCCTCTCAATGTGGATTTGGTAGCCTGTTCTTGGATTTCATAGACTCACATGTACAGCATGTTTTCTTTCCAGTGTGGGTTTTTTTCTCCGTGTCCTCTATTGTGAGATCCATTCATGTTGCAGTTGTCATTTTGTTTGTTTCTTGAAGTATTCCACTGATAAATACTAAAGTTTAATTTCCTATTTAAATTCATAGGGGTTGCTTTTGTATTTTGGCTATTACTCCTAATGGACATTTTTGACCATGTTTTTTGGTAATATAAGCACTCCTTTATGAAATGCCTGGATAGTAGGGTGGTACATACAGTTTGCTTTTAGAAATGTATCCAGGTGCCAGTTGTGATAGTTCACGCCTATGACCCCAGAAGTTCAGGAGGCTGAGGCAGGAGGATCATGAGTTCAAGCCAGTAACAACAACTTAGCAAGACCCTAATAACTTATTGAGACCCTATCCCAAAATAAAACTGAAAAGGGATGGGGATGTGGCTCAGTGGTTAAGTGCCCCTGGGTTCAATTCCCAGTACCAAATAAAAAAGGAAAAGAAAAAAAATACTGAAATAATCTCATGCAATAGTCTAAAGTATATGAATTCTTGTTGCCCCACATCCTTCTAAATATTTGTTATCATGGTTTGGATGTGAGGTATTCCCCAAAAGCTCACATGTTAGACAGTATAAGGTTCAGAGGAGAAATGATTGTGTATTGAGAGTCTTAACCTAATCAGTGAATTAATCCCTGATGGGATTAACTGAGTGGTAACTGGAGGCAGGGAGGGTGTGGCTGGAGGAGGTGTGAATTGGGGTGTGGTTTTTGGGTTCATAGATTTGTATCTGGTGAGTGGAGTCTCTCTCTGCTTCCTGATTACCGTGATGTAAGCTGCTTCCCTCCATCACCCTCTCCTACCATGATGTTCAGCCTTGAGCCCGGAGGAATGGAGCCAGCCTTTTATGAATTAAGAGCTCTGAAACTGTGAGCCCTCAAATAAACCTTTCCTCCTTTACAGTTGTGCTGGTCACAGCAGCAAAGTATCTGACTAAAACATTTGATATGGATTGAACACGTCTAAACTAAAAATCCAAAATCCACAATGCTCAAAAGTATGAAATATTTTTGAAGGCCAATAGGATACCACAAACAGAAAATTCTCCTCTATGTAACAGTATTTTGTGCAAAAATTTTAAAATATTGTATAAATCACCTCAGGCTGTGAATAGGATGTATATGAAACATAAATAAACTTCATATTTAGACTTGCATCCTCTCCTCAAGATATCTCATTACATATAAACTAGGTAAATATTTCCCATCTAAAAACAAAACAAAAAAACGAAAACATGTCTGGTCCTAAGCATTTTGAATAAGGATACTTAACCTGTGTTATCTTTTTTTTTTTGTCTGTTTTAAAAAAGTACTTTTTATATATAGTGACAGAGATTCTCTTCTTGCCTAAACTCCAGCCAGTCTCCCTGAGCCCTCTTCTTCACTAGGCCTCAACCTTGACTTGAACAAACACTAATAGCCTTTGACAGCTCAAGGCAATGTCCCTAACACAATCCTATCTCCCCTTAAAGTGCCTGCCTGGGTAAATTGAAGGAGCCATGAGGATGCACTGTTTCTCATTCCAAACCAGCAGACACCTGTGCATAGAGCCTCCGTCTCCAGGCTGAGTCGCTGGGGACCACAGAGTCCTGACTTTGATGCTTGTCAGCTGGCAACTACACCTGCCTCGTCACATTTGTGTGGGTTGACCCTTTGCCATTTTCTCTTTCCCGACTCTGCCCAGGCCCTGCTACCCTTCCTGCTCCCTTGCTCTCCCTTGAAAATGCCTTTCACCTTTGTACGAATTGAAATCGAGTTCATTTCATGCTGGACTAGTCCCTATTGCAAGTCATTACTTATTAAAATCTTCCCTTACAATTTTAACTGGTATCCAGCTTTGTTTATTTTTGTTACTGTATATTTTTCTGGCTTTACTTTACCTTTTCCTTATGACTAATGATGGGGAGCATCTTTCATGTGTTTATTGACTGTTCATCTTCTGTTGTATCAATTTAGGTTCATGTGCCCATTTGTTTTTTTTTTAATTTGGGTTGTCTTTTTCCTGAGTGTTTTTTATATGTTCAACAGTTTTTTCCACTAAAATTCTGTGTGAGGAGCAAATTATCTGCAGAAAATTAGGTGGAAGAGGTTAGGAGTGAATAGTTCAAGGTGAAAGAATAGAAATCGAACATAAAGAAAAGTACTAAAAATGTTGGAACCTTTAGAGGACTTGGATCTCTTGTTGCTCTTCAAAGGAGATGTATACCTTGGAACCATGATAAGGATAAAAAGTAAAAAATAAAAACAACCAGGAATGACTTAGAGACTAGGTGTATAGCCCAGTGGTAGAATGTTTGCCCAAAATTGCAAAAAAATAAAATAAAATATAGACTTAGGAAAATTGATTGTGGGAAAAATTTTATGTCAGTGTCTAATGATGGATATTATATTAAAAGAGAAAATCTTTGGAATATATGAAACAGTAGCTGGAGTATTCTATTCTTTGTATCTCCTAGTAAGGCTCATATCAATCCATGACATAAAATAGCCATATTTTATCTAAAACATTTTAAATACTTAGGAAAGTGCTCCGGATTCTCTTTAAGGCCTTTTGGTACATAAAATTTTAAGTGCTCACTTCCGCAAGTTTACCATCTTATCAGTCTGACATCACCTATCCCCTCACGTCCTCACTGTCATCTGTCCCTGTCTCATTTGAAGTAGGCAGCACTGTTGAGGGCTTCCCCCAACCCCCACCCAGGGCTTGTCCTACTGGGTGTGGGACTTCCTGCCTGAGGGGCCTTGCCTTTCCTGAAGGAAAAATGAGGTCGTCCCAAGGGGAAGGAAGAGACATTCAGAGCTAGTGAAGTTGCCCATTCCCAGGGACATCCAGGTGGGGGTGGGGACAGTGAGAGAACTTGCTGCACAGAAGGTTTCTGATGGGGACAGTCCAGTTACTGTGCCATCATAGCCATGCTATCCCAGAGTAATGTTCAGTTGCATCTCAGTCAACCCAGTGACTACATTCAGATGTGGCCAGTGGAAGACCATCAGCAGAGGAATGCTGGGGTTGTGGTGAGCTTAACTTTGTAGCCTAAAGGGTCATTCCCGAGCCAGCTTGCTCCAGCTCTCCACATTGGCTGGGATTGGTGCTTGGAGGGTCTGAAGAAAAGAAAATGGGTTAAGGAAGGGAAAAGGGTATGGGACATGAAAGGAAAGTCACCAGAACAGGGAGAGAGTCCATAGTGAATCACCATCATCAATAACTGGACCACCAGGAAACAGCCTTTCTTGTGAGGAGGTGAGAGCTGCTGTCCTGGTTTCAAGGCCGCCTGGTCAAGATCAGCTGGAAGAGAGCACAGAAGTGGTGGCAGTGCATGTACGCTGGGATCAGATGGATGCTTTTCTGAGCCATGTGACTGTAGGTAAACTAATGTCTGATGATCAGCTTTCATTTGGGATCTGCTTAGAAGCAGGGTGAATCTCAGCAGCACAGGTAAAAATCTCTGGTTCAGCAATGGTGTTTGGTAAATAAGAGAACTGTTGATCTTCCAAGAGCAATACAGGTGCCTTTCTTGTGAGTTATTTCCTTGATTAGGAACTCCCAACTCAACTGCCTGACTTCCCTCTAGAATATGTCAGGTCCAGTTCTGACAATTCATCTTGGCCACGCCTCCTTCCAGAGTCACTTCCAGGACACATCAGGGCAGGAAGCGAGGGTGCTCAGGTGGATCCAAAGCTGGGTGTTGATGTTTTGAAAGTACTGAATGCATTGATCCCTCTCTGGAGCTTCATGTTAAATAAAATAAATGTATAAACAATTCTGGCTACAACCAATGAGTTACCCTATCTTTTCCTAAGTTGATTTTTAAAACATCTGGTCACTTAGTTCATAGGGCAATTCAACTGTTGTTGTTGATTTAGTGGTTTTTCCTAAATGTTGTTACAGCTATACTCAGAGGTTTAATTTTACTTTATATTTCTTTCTACTCCAAGGAATATATATGGAAGTGAGTAAGCAGTGTTCAGAATCTCCTGTTGATCACTGGGATTAGTTCAATGATAATTCATTTATGTGATTGCTTTTCCTTGTTTCAATCCACGAATCCTTACTGAGCACTTCCCTGGCCCAGGTTGTTAGACTTCTCACTTTGGGCTCAGGATACACAGGTCTCTGAAGTCGAGGAGTCTATGATCTTGTGTGGGAGAACATCACAAAACAAGTCATTATGTTGGTACTAGAGGGTATTCAAGGTGTCCCCTGCAGTAGGTATGGTGAAAAACTAGAAACACCCAATTCTCAGCAATAAAAGCAGAACTGATTCGATCATGGAAAGGTCATACCATGTTCCACCAGGAAGCAGTTAAAATGAGTGGAGAGATTTTAGATACAGTGGTAGATAAGATACCCAGTTCTTTAAGATTATGTGTATGTGTGTATTCTACAAGTATGTCTTAGTCTGTGCTTCCATACAGAATACCAGTGTTATAATCAGCTTCTTCTATACTGCGACCAAGAAACCTGACAAGAACAATTAGAGAAGGAAAAGTTTATTTGGGGTCTCATGGTTTCAGAGGTCTCAGTCTGCAGGTAGCTAGCTTCATTCTTCAGGAATGGGGTGAGGCTGAACATTATGCAGGAATAATATGGCAGAGGAAAGCAGGTCAGGACATGGCTGCCAAGAAGCAGAGAGAAAGAGCTCTCCTCAAGGCATGCCCCCAGGGACCCACCTCCTCCAGCCACACTCTACCTGCCTATAGTTACCACCAAGTTAATTCCTATTTGGGAATTAATGCACTGATTAGGTTAAACCTTTTAAAACACAATCATTTCACCTCTAAACTCTCTTGCATTGCTTCACACATGAACTTTTGTGATACACTGTTTATCTAAACCATAACAACCACAGAGTGGGTAATTTGTAAACAGAAGTTTATTAGTACATGGTTCTGGAAATTGGGAAGCCCAAGATCAAGGTGCCAGCAGATTTGGTGATTCTCATTCTGTGATGGAGCTTTGAATGCTGTGTCCTCTGGAGGGGAGGAATACTTCATCTTCACCTGCTGGAAGCAGAAGGGCAAAGAGGCAAAAGGAGACAAAACTGGCCCTTTATAATGGCATTAATCCCATCCATGAATGCAAAGTCCTCATGGCACCATCAGCTCTTCAAGGCTCCGGTTCCTAACACTATGACAAAGGCAATTAAATTTCAGCACAAGTTTTGGAAGGGATAAATATTCAAATCATAGCAATGTATATAGACATCTCGGCAAAATATTTTATTTTTTGTACTATATGTATAGTATTTGGAAACTTAATTTTTACATAGAGATACAAGTGGAGGTATAGTATAGGAATAGGTATAGGCATAGTCCTATTTATAGATAAACAAATAGAAAATTATGGAAGGAGATTTTTTTTTTCTGGTTGTGGGGAAGGGCTGGAAATAAGTTTTTTTTCAATGGGAAATTTAGCCTTGTTAAATGTTCAGATTTTAACAGAGAGAGTGCATTATTTGTGTAACTAAAAATATTTTTTACTTAGATACTTCCATTTTGGGCAAATAGAAAAAACAGAATTAAAGAGACAGACTATTTTAAGATGCCCATGTCACAAGGGAATAAGAGATTATGCAACTTTTGAAGAAGATTCATGTGATTTCTTTGTTGGGTAAATTTCCATTTGTTTATCATTCATTTATCATTCAGGTTTATCAGTCTCACTAACTTCTACAAAATATTCAGAGTTGATTATGAAATTCTACATATATAGATTCTAATAAGCATAAAATAAAACTATTAAAACATCTGTGTTTTACACACATGTGTTATGTGTATGTACATGTTACATGTCATTAGGTACTGATTCAGTCCTATGTTTGAATTTCCTGGTTGTTAAAATACAACCTTCTGTATAATATGACCACAAATAGCACATACAATTTGATGGGTTTTTTTCCAAAATGTTATAAACTCTTGTTTTTCCTCTGAAAGAAAATAATGTATTTTCTATGTTCCCATGAAATTGGGTATCCTGGAAAATTCAAAGCATACTAAAACCATAACAAGTCCTTTGCTTTTTATTGTGAATCAGATTTAGGTTATTGGATAGAATAATTACAAACAACTTTCTTATCTATGAAAGTATCCACTAGGACATCTCAAAGTTGTATGAGTAGGTATCAATGTTTATCTGAAGCAGGAATTATTACCTAACTGGATGCCATGGGTTATTCACTCTATGCATTACATTGCACCTCGTGAAAGAAAAATGAAACTTTTATAAAAATGTCTATAGAACATGACTGCTGAAAGCCCAAGTATATCTCACAGGTGCCAAACTTGAGTCTGAATTCATGCCAGTGGTGGAGTGCTGATTGAAATTGTGTGTTATTCAGCCTTCTATTAATGTTATAAAATAACTGAGATAATAAACTTAAAAGAGGAAAGATTTATTTTGGCTCACAGTTTTGAAGGCTTCAGTCCATGGTTGATTGGCCTGTTGATCTGGGCCTATAATGAGGCAGGAGCATATAATGGAGACTCATCACAGTCTGGAAGCTAAAAAAAGAGAGAGGAAGGTGCTGAGGTCCCAGTATTCCCTTCTAGGGCATGCCCAAGTGACCTAACTTCCTCCCAGTAGGCTCCACCTACTAAAGGTTCTCCACCTTCTAAAAGTGCCACAGGTTGGCAAACGAGCTTTTATTGTGTGTGTCTTTGGAGGACATTTATTCAAACCATGAAAAATGTACTGGGTTTCTATAGAATCTCCAATCATCTGCTATAAAAACGGTCAAAGAAAGTCTTCCACAGGCATCTGTTATCAGTCTTGGTTCCTTGGAATTGTTTGCTTTGAATTGTTTTATTCTCATTCATAAATTGTGCAATGACTCTTATCAGGCAATAATTAGCTAATGTACTTATTATTTTATTTCACTGAAAAATAATTAGAGTTTAAAAAAGAAATGTTTCCCAAACATTTCCACACATCTCTAGTATCCTTAAATGGCACTGGTACTTTTTCAACGGGTTCTTTTTTATTTCCAGTTAATATGAATTTTAGAAAATTTTGGTGACTTTGGGGGATGAATTTAAGGATAATTTCGATGTTTTATTATTCTTCCTCTGAAATTTCCTGAACTTTGAAAACTTTAGGAACAGTGATAATGATACTGATAGTGTATCAGATGGTTTTCATGCCCTTTGAGTTTCAGCATGAGTCCATATATTATTTTCAGCACCCCAATGAAACAAATAAGGACAAGAACATGATTTGCACCTTGTTACTTATACAGGAAGGGACAGGGATGGGACTCACATTCAGATTCTTTGACTTCTGGTTAGATGTGCTTTCTGTCATGGATTTAATAACTCCATCTACATCTATAGAGCTGCGATGCATTCCACAGCTCACTTTACCTGCTCACTAAAATATCTGACCTATATTTGCGTGGAACAACTGCTCAGTTTCAAAGTTCCTGGTGCACTGCCTCTAAACCTCTTACCCAAGTTTCTTGCAGACTATTGATTTTCTAATTGAACTTTCTTAATCTGATTTGCATTCCTGATTATTATTATTATTATTTGGTACTGGGGATTGAACCCAGGGTGCTTTTTCACTGAGTTATATCCATAGTCCTTTTTAATTTTTTTTTTTTATTTTGAGACAGGTTCTCACTAAGTTATTGAGGATGGCTTCAAATTTGTGATCATCCTGGCTCAGTCTCTTGAGTCACTAGGATTACAGACATGCACCCTAACACTTGGCAATCTACTCCACCCAGTATTCCCAGGCAGTCTCCCATCCAGGTTCTAACAAAACCCAACCCTGCTAAACTTCTAAGATCAGAAAAGATCAGGTATATTGGCCAGGTGCGGTGGCACCTGCCTGCAATCCCAGAGGCTCAGGAGGCTAAGGCAGGAGGATAGAGAGTTCAAACCCAGCCTCAGCAAAATCAAGGCACTAAGCAACTCAGTGAGACCCTGTCTCTAAATAAAATACAAAAAATAGGGGTGGGGATGTGGCTTAGAGGTTGAGTACTCCTGAGTTCAATTCCTGGTACTAAAAAAAAAAAAAAATCAGGTATACTTAGGGGGTTTACTTAGTGTATGACTGCAAACCCAATTACTTTTTATAATTAAAATGCTGTAGGAGAAAGTCATAATGCTCCCTTTTACCAATATTATAATGAAAATAATTAATTGCCTTTCTTTCTGTGAGGAGCCTGAAGAAAGATGAGAACAAGAAGGACTGATGGCTCCTTGTATCTGTGTGTGTGTGTGTGTGTGTGTGTGTGTGCGCACATGCCTGCAAATACACATATTTGGATAGAGGATCACAGCAGACTGATACCAAGAAGAAGAAAAAAATGTGTCAAAAATCAGTCTTCAATCTACTACCAGCTGTATCTCAATAATAAACCTGCTTGATTAAAGTTTGTTTTCCCTATTATGGTTCAACCATGTCAGATGGGTATATTTTGATATATTAGTTATAGCCCAATTAATATCAGATGTATTATCTGAAGTGAAGAAATGAACATTAAGAAATATCATTTCAGATGAGGGTTTGATGAGTTTGATTCTCCATTCATTAATTTTGGTTTATTCTCAATCTGTCTGAACCCTTAAGCCTCTATGTATTCAAGGAGGATATGCAGGCTCAGAAACATCTGCTGGATTGCATATGAGTTGTGGATTGCTGCTTCATCAAGTTCTCATTCCTATACAAAGCTTAGTACCTATTGGACTATACTATAAAGGTAGATTTCAGACTGTCTCTTATTCACCCCTTGTTTAAAACTCATCACCAACATGTTCTACAGATTCTTCCTCTGAATGAACTTTTCTAATTTTCCTTGAACTCCAACAGTATGCTGAAGAAGTAATATGCTCTTTGCTCTTTACTTTTCTCCTGGGATACTGCCAGATTCTCTTCTCAGTGTAGATGCCCCTGCAAGGAGGAGAATCCTCTTTCCTGGTGTAGATGCTCGAGGGAGGGCTTATCAATCAACAAGCTCATTGGCATTGAGGGCCCAAACCAAAAACCAGGTAATAGTGACCCAGTATAGGATGGATTCCTGATGACAAAGATAGGCAACTTAGATGGAGGGAAAAATGCACACTTATGGAAGGGGTGAGAGACAGAAAAAAGAATGGTCATTCATTTGCCATCTTACTAAAATAAGTATAAAATGCCTACATAAGCTGCTGGCAGACTTAGGAAAATGATCATATTTTCTATGTCTATTGGTTTATCACCCAGTGACTGACCCTTACTCCTATTACTCCAATGACTTAATCAGTCTGGATTTTTTTTTTTTTTTTTTTGGTACCAGAGATTGGACCTAGGAGTCCTCAACCACTGAGTCACATACTCAGTCTTTTTAAATTTTTTTTTTTTAAGTTTTAAGACAGGGTCTCATTAAGTTGCTTAGGACCTTGCTAAGTTGCTAAGGCTGGCTTTGTACTTGCAATCCTCCTGCCTCAGCCTCTTGAGCTGCTAGTATTACAGGCACGCACCACTACACCTGGCCTAGTCTGAATTCTTGAGGGAGTCTCTGCATATGAGATCATGAGGTAAACCTTTGGGAAACAAGGAAATCAGCAAAAATTTTGTGAAGATTAAACTAGTTCCACAGCTGAGCTTCAGTTTTTCTGTCAGAAGCAGGAATTAGCTGCTGTCTACACCAAGTAGAGCCCTTCAGGAGACAATGCCATGCAAAAATTCTCAGGAAAAGCCGTTACAATACGAGGGTGGCCAATGCTGGACTGGGACCTTTCAATAGTCAAACAGGGAAAGATTCAGTGAATGGAACCAAGAAGGAATGTTCAACAAGATGCCCACATCCCAAAAAGCAGTGGAACTCAGGTCCAGAAGGACAGAGGGGCAACAAGATGAAGGCTCAGAGAGGTTCCCGAGGGGGTTGGTGTGCAGATGTTTAGTTACCCATATCAGAGAAATACATTTGAAGAATGCATTTTATACATTGAAATTAAGGTTGTCTATCAATAACTAAAACATATAAAATAGGCTACAACTGAAGTCATAGCTACTGAAGTTCAAGGACTCACTCCCCCACCTCCATTTCATCTTCCTTGCCAGTTTAATAAAGAAACAGCAAAAGTCTTGAGACAGAAAAATCTCACTTCCTCATGGTAGAGCAAAGAATGGATTTAGTGTCTCCAATGGTGTTGGGAGATTTAAACAAAGCCCTCATCTTTCAGACACAGAACCAAGACAAACAAAGGAGGAAAAAAAATCTCTGGGCTGTGGGAATAGCATTAAGAAACATTATCTAAAACCAATCTCCTCTTTAGAGCTTTCTCCATAAACAAGGTTTCTGAAACCTTATTTTTATCATCCTCATAAGCATCTAAAAACTGAAGCGTTGCCAGAATTGAGACAAAATTATTTACCTTTCACAAATTTGTGTAAGCATTTCCAAACAAAGAACAGTATTTTCTGCATGTGTCAGGAGGTGGATGGGTCTGGAAGAAAAGAAACAAATAGAGTTGGCAAGAAGTTCAGGGAGAGACAGACCAGGGCACCTCACTTCTGTAAGGGGTAACCTTGGCAGCTTTGTGGGCTGCATAATGGCCCCTGGTGGGGTTTTGGGTTCCAGGCTCTGAATGTCATTTCTCAGTATCATGTGTTAAATGTGCATCCTGCTTAGGAACCCAGGATGGTGTCCAGTTGTTTCTATTTTAGCCTCTGAGTATCAGATTCAAAATCTTTAAAGAAGCAATGACTCATAATTCACAAAGTATAGTCAAATCAAATCTTTCACATCAGCTGATTTTTGTTTATGTAGTAAGGGTCCACACTGACCCAAACTGTTCACTCTGGGATTCAGGAATTTATGAGCATCTCTAGTGCATCGGGGACTGCCATGGCCTGTTCACATGAGAACCCAGGAAACCTCTTGGGAAGGACCTCTCAGAAAAACAAATTTGCTTCAAGGTTATTTCCAGTTTTCCATCTTGCTGCTGCTCTTCCCAAGCCCATCTGCATCACTTAGTTCCATGTCCTAGGAGGAAGGAGGCTGTATCAAAATGGAAGGATGATATGTAGAAAGTAAAGCCTCAGTAGCATAGATAGGGACAAAAGACCTGATCCAGGCAAATTTCTCTGATACAGGGCCTCGCCTTTGTAATGGGTCAGTACTAGCAGCCCTGATAGGCATCATTAGATGTGACAGGCATAACTGCACTGGGGGTGTTCACAGCACAGTTAATGCCACTACCACTCACTGGAGTTTCTGCAGATGTTTTATAGCAGCCACATCAGCTGGGGGAACCAAGCAGGGGGAAATGATTATTCAAAGTGGGTTATGGAAGAAAGCAAGTGTTTTGATTGGATATAAGGTGTCCTCCAAAAGCACCTTTGTTGATGCAGGAATGTTCAGAAGTGAAATGATTAGATTATGAGAGCTGCACCTAATCCATCCATCCTGGTTGAATGGCTGACTGGGTGGTAATTATGGTCGGTTGGGGTGTGGCTGGAGGAGGTGGGTCACTGGGGGCATGCTTTAGGAAGCATCTTCCTCTGGCCACTTCTCCTTTCTATCTCTGCTTCGAGTGAACAACCTCCCTTCACCACACCCTTCTGCCATGATGTTCTGCTTCACCCTGAGCCCAGAGCAATGGACTCATTGACCTTGGAACCATGAGTGTTTAAACCACTGGAACCATGAGTGTTTTAATCAGTCTTTTCACTGCTGTGACTAAAAGATCTGACCAGAACAATTTTAAAGGAGAAGAAGTTTTTTTTTTTTTTTGGGGGGGGGCTCTTGTTTTCAGAGGTATCAATCCATAGACAGCAGGTTCCATTCCTTAAGACTCAAGGTGAGCCTGAACACATGGCAGGAGAGGGTGGTAGAGGGAAGCTGCTCGTATCATGATCTGGAAACAGAGTCTCCATTTGCCAGATACAAATATATACCCCACAGCCACATTCCCAGTTCCCACCTCCTCCAGTCACTTCTTACCACTTCAGTTACTACTCAGTTAATCCCTATCAGGGGATTAATTCACTGATTGGGTTAAGACTCTCACAACTCAATAATTTCTCCTCCGAACCTTCTTGCATTGTTTCTCATGTGAGCTTTTGGGGGATACCATGTCTAAACCATAACAATGAGCCAAAATAAAATTTCCCTCCTCTGAGTTAATTTTGTTAGGTAGTTTGGTCACGATGATGAAGAACTGATTGACACAGTGTGATCCAGCTTGAGGATCCCTTATTCAAAATGCTTGGGACCAGAAGGGATTCAGATTCCAAACTCCCCCCATAAAAATGATCCAAAAGAGGGAGAGAGCAAAGCATAAAATGTGTTTTATGACCTATCCTTGAAAGTAACACCTTCACTTACACCTTATTTTATTTGTTATAAATAAGTAACTAAATGCAGTCTGTATCAAGGGGATGGGAAATAAATTTCACCCTTTGAAGGGAAGAGATTTAAAAAATTTCAGACATATTTTAAAGTTGCCACATTCCAAATTCTTTTTAATCTGTGTAGGTATTATATTTTTAAAATTATGTTTTTATTAGTGCATTATAATTATATATAACGGAGTTCATAATGACATCACCATATATGCGCACAACATAATTTATTCCATTTTCTTCCTCAGTATTTCTCCTTTCTCTCCTTCCTTCTCTCACCTTGATGCCCTTCCTTTACTCTACTGGTCTTGCTTCTAATTATTTTTAAAATCGGTGCATTATAATTATACATAAAAGTGCAATTCACTGTGATATGTTCATACATGAACATAGCATAGTTTGGTTGATTTCATTCCCAAGTACCTCCTGTGTCCCTCTTCCCTCTTCTCCCCATCGGTTTCCTCTCTCTACTCTACAGTTCTCCCAGCAATGCAGTCTGTGTTCTTGAGCCAACCTAAGTCCAGAGATAGTGGTCAAAGCAGAGTCTAAGGGGTTGGGGCAAACTGAACTTGGGTGACAGGGGAATTATAATTCTTCATGGTGGGGAACTTGAGAGAGCCTAAGTTTTAGGAGACAAGTAGCAGATGTGGCTGGTTGGAGGGTGGTCTCCACTGAACAAGTGCTCAAAGGAAAAGTAAAAAGGGCATCTAACACTCATGAGCCCCCAAACTCACCTGATGCTGACCACTGTAATTCCACATCATGTACAACCTCAAGAATAGGAAGTCACACTCCATGTATGTATAATATGTCAAAATACAATCTACTGTCATGTATATCTAAAAACAACAAATAAAAAAATGTACCCAATGCAACCAGTTTGAAAACTGGGATAATTAGATGTGCTCAGAGCACCAGTGGGGGTTTCAGAAGCTGTCCTTTAGGCCTTGAGTGTGGGTTCCCAGGCTGCATGGGAGAAGTGCTTTTGTGGGCCATCAGTACATAGGTGTAGAGTTGAGGGCCTGTGGTATGGTCAAGAAGAGAGAATCAATTCATAAGAAGTGTAGCCTTGACAGAACCTGTTCTCCCTTCTATCTTCACGAGACCCTCATTTTATTATTATTGCTTTGTTTCTCTTTAGCTTCGTCATATGAGTGAAAATATTAAACCTCTGGCATCTGAATCTGGCTTATATCACTTAGCTTGATGTTCTCCAGTTTCATCCATTTATCAGCAAATGACATAATTTTATTCTTCTTCATTTATATCACCTTTTTTAGGATCAAGGTCTTAAGACCTATCCTCTTCTGTTTCACCTTATTCTACTTTCTCTCCAAGTCTCTGCAATTTTCTCTAAGCATCCTCCTTTTGTAGAAGTAAATACTGAGATGGAATTTGGTAGGAAAGCCATTTCTCAGTGGTGGGGTTTTTAATGGCTAAAATATAGAATAACTAGATAAATTGAATTTCACATAAATAAAGAATAAGTTTTTAAAATATAAGTATGGTCCATGCAATATTTGGAATGCATTTATACTAAAAAGTGGATAATTATTTATTTGCAAATTAAAATTTATCTGACCATTCCATTTTTATTTGCTAAATCTGGCAACCCTAAAGTTGATCAGTACCTGTGAAGGGAAGAAATAGGCAGTAAGACTGGGCAGAGAACTTGAATGTGATGCAGAAATGGCAAGACCTTGGCCAGCTCTGCAGGGAGCTCTGGAGCCTCTGTTACCTGTCAGAGTCTAGAACTAGGATAAAATACCTAGGCCTTTGTGTGCCTGCCTCATTCAGTCATTACATGAATTGTGTGGTCTTGGCAAGGCAGTTCTTTGCAGCTCAGGCCAGAGCCAACAGCTAAGGGCCACCTGATGACCATGATCTCCATGACTTGCCAGAAAGTCCTTCAGTGAAGGAGGACCTGGGCTGCAGATCTTTGCATGCACTGGCCTTTGCTCTTACTCCTGTTTGGATTTCTTCCCTGCTTTCCTACCTGGTCTATGTAGTCATTTAAAATGTCAAGGTCACTTGTTCTGACTCTGTCAGCACCTTACATTTAATTAGTCACACCCTCTCTTGTGCTGAAGAATCTCTCTCTGAATATTTTTCAGTTGTTCGTCTTATATCTCTGGGTTGTCATTTATGTGCTTACATCTATCTCCCCTGTAACATGGCTAAGCTCTTCCATAGCCTATTTTGTGTCTGTTTCATTTAGAAAATATTTGTTGACACTAATTGTGATGCAGGGTGGTGCATCAGGCACTAAGATACTAGTATGAACAAGAGTAGCTCATTCTGCCCAATCTGACTGACCGTAGAATTGGGTGGGGGTGCAGTTAGTTCAGAAGGGCACCCATGGTAAGTATTGGAATGCCTGTCTTGGTCTGAGTTCTCTCAGCAGTAACCCTGAGATAAGGATTTGGGTGCAATAAGTTCCTTTGGAAGATGATTCAGGAAATCCTAGTAAGTGAATGAGGAGGTAAGACAGGAGGGCAGCCAGCAGGAGGCGCTATTCAAGGACAACTGGAGCACTGTCAACCATGAGTCTTCACAGGAATCCCCCGGAAGGGCAGGGGAACTAAAGTATTTGTCTACCATGCCTTTGAGCCACTGTGCGTGTTTATATGTGCAAGCGCTTGTTAATTCTCTAGCTCTTTCAGTCTGGGATGCAGTGCCTCTGGCAGCTAGATAGGCCTAACTACATAGTAAATGAATGAGATGCCAGGTGAACAATGCTCAGACAATGAATGCTGGGGAGAGATTGAGGATCTATGAAATAGCAGGAGATTATGGTAGAGTTTCCTTCTGTATAACTCCATTCTCATGGATTCAGCATAGTGATTGGTGAGCTGCGAATTCAATTTTTGTCTTTTGGAATTTTCTGGAATTTTTTAAGCTGTTATGTGAGTTTATTTTGTAAAATTTGTATAAATACGATAAATTTAGCTTTGTTTTTTTAAATTTATTTTTATTGTAAACAAATGGGGTACATCTTGTTTCTCTGTACATGAAGTAGAGGCATACCATTTGTGTAATCACACATTTAAATAGGGTAATGGTGTTTGATTCATTCTGTTGTTTTTTCCTTCCCCCCATCCCTCCCGCCCCTGTTTTCCCTCTATACTGTCCCTCCTTCCTCCATTCTTGCCTCCCTCTCACCCCCCAATATGTATCATCATCCACTTATCAGCAAGATCATTCATCCTTTGGAATTTTTGTTTCAAATACTTTCAATCTATCGTCAGTTGAGTTGAGGGATGTGGAATCTGTGGATCTGGAGGACCAACTCTAGAGGGAAAGAAGGGATGGGTTCTTGGAGAGGAAGGAATGTGTGCAAAAGTTGAGAGTCAAGAAAGTGCTGGGGCATCTTTAGTAATAAGAGAAATGCAAATCAAAACTACACTAAGATTCCATCTCACCCCAATTTGAATGGCGATTATCAAGAATACAAGCAACAATAGGTGTTGGAGAGGATATGGGGAAAAAGGTACACTCATACATTGCTGGTGGAACTGCAAATTAGTGCAGCCACTCTGGAAAGCAGTGTGGAGATTCCTTAGAAATCTTGGAATGGACCCACCATTTAACCCAGCTATCCCACTCCTCGGCCTATACCCAAAGGACTTAAAATCAGCATACTACAGAGATACAGCCACATTAATGTTCATAGCTGCTCAATTCACAATAGCCAGATTGTGGAACCAACCTAGATGTCCTTCAATTGATGAATGGATAAAGAAACTGTGGTATATATATTCAATGGAATATTATTCAGCTATAAAGAATAATAAAATTATGGCATTTGCAGGCAAATGGATGAAATTGGAGAATATCATGCTAAGTGAGATAAGCCAATCTCAAAAAACCTAAGGACGAATGATCTTGCTGATAAGTGGATGATGACACATAATGAGAGAGTGGAAAAAAGAAAAAAAAAAAAAAGAAAGTGCTGGGGCATCTTAAGTCAAGAACTGGAATCCAAGCACCTGCATCATTAACTGCAGGGAAGCAGTAAGTGGGCCAGACGTATTGGGAAATAGATCCTGGGAAGCCTTGAGAACCATGTTTTGTGTCTCCAAGGTCAGACACACCAGGCTGTCTGGAACCCATGGGTGTCTTAGATAAACAGAAGTCTGTTGGCTAAAGGGTCTTCGATACTTTTGTTATTGTCATAGGATCTACAGCATCATAAGCTCCTAACTGAACACTCTGAGTAGGACTGAAAAAAAATTCTTTACTTCAACCTATTAGGTTCCAAGTTTTAGATTCTTTGAATATTTCATTGAAATTAACATGGCTCATTAAAATAGATTGGAAATAATGTTCTAGAGCTTGTATATTATCATATTAATAAATAATATTGTGTTAATCATATTCTTATTATGATATAATTATACTGAATGTTATTTAATTATATTGTAAATTATACACTGTATTTAAATTATTTGTAGGTGTTCCACATCTGGGATGGATTAATATGGACAACTTTGTCACAATGAAGCCACCAACCCCAGAGGTCCTACCCTTAACTAGTATATTAATGTCAGACCTGGGGGTGTCTCTCCCAGCTTCTTGGGACAGATTGAAACATGCTATTCAACACGTAGTACTTCTTTTCCTCTTGTCTAGGCTCCTGGATTCTGCTGATCATCAACACTGCCTGAGTCCTATATCAAAGGCAAATAGAACAGGATGTATGGAATGAGAAAAAGAGTCTACAATATTGCTGCATCCTGGAGGGCAATGGGAATGGAGCCAACTCTGACTCCATAACCCTAACCACCTAAACCCAAACTCCAAAATCATTCCCAAGGAGCAATCAACCACTTGCAATCTTAAGGAATTTGGATTCTAGCTCATTGTCAATAGTAAAGATATCTATATTGCTAAGAAAAATTGTCTTCTTCCATACACTCAAGAAAATCATTGAAATGAATAGATATGATTATGACTATGTTTTAATGAAAATCTAGCAAGTGATGGTATTATATGCACCATGCAAGGTAGGGCTGGATTATTTTCTTGTTCAAGGTGCCGTCTTGAACTCCAGAGGTTGTTCCCATATTTGTGCTCTTTACTTTTCAAGCACATATGTTCTACTCTCAGGGAGTCTTCTTGTCAGGCAATGTGGTACAGGAAGAAATACCAACCTGGGATTAGGCTCAGAAGTCCTGGGTTTGAGGTGTGACTTTGTTCTTAGGTCTCTTTATTTGCCCCTGGAAAAGTCACTTACACTTTCTAAGGCTTTGTTTTCACATCTTTAAAATTGAACACAAAATAATTCTTCTTTTGCATTGCTCTTACATATTTGGTCTTGTAGATATGCATGTGTTGTATAATATCTAAAATAAGACATCCATGAATATATTGAAGATGATGCTAGAGAACTGAGAATCCCAAAGAGAAACCTTGGGCAGGCCTATTTGCTCTCTGCCATGGTTTTTACTTAACTGCTGATCCTGAGGGATGAGGCAGGCTCTCAAGTACCATCTTTAGCCAGAGCTTACAGCTTAACTCACTTGTGGTTAAGGTCATAGCAGGGGCCTTGGTCCCTAGAAATTACTATGCAGTCTAATTTTTCAGTTTGAAAATTTGTGTGGGACATTTTTTCAGATTTCTTAAAGTCACCAAAGTTGACTCAGTCTCAGAGTGCAAAGAAGGACAGAAAGCTGAGATGAGAGAGAAATCTCACCTACCTATAAACCTCATGGGTTTATAGGCTAAGATGGCTAAGCTCAAGGATGTGGGGCCAACCCAGGCACCAGAGCTAGGCTGGCCCTGGATGTGAACTGAACTCCAGCAGAGGGGGATGGCTGCTTCTGAACCTCTCTGCTCTTCTGTTTTAATGAACAGAAAGACCAAGCCAAGGATAGAGAGTTACATTGTTCTCCACATAGCCAGATGGTACTGAACTCATGGTTCACAGGCCAGTTGATACCTACTTAGAAGGAACAGCTCTGATGACTAATATTGTTTTCCAACTCAACTTCCCTACTGAAGAACACAGTGATCTTCCTCCTGCGAAGACCTCTGGGTAGAACTATTTTCTGGGTTAGGCATTATTGATTACTGGATGGCTTTAACTAATGTAATCAAATTCATAATTTGGATGGGTCTAGATGTCTGCTCCATGTGAATGGGTATGATATACAAGCAAACAAGTAAATAAAGATTTCTTTGACTTTCTCAAAAAATCCCTTGCACCTGCAACAGATGAATGGCTAAAGAAAATGTGGTGTGTGTGTGTGTATATGTGTGTATATATATATAATGGAATATTACTCAACTTTAAGGAAGAATGAAATTCTGGCATTTGCTGGTAAATGGATTGAGTTAGAGAATATCATACTAAGTGAAATAAACCAAACCCAAAACCCAAAGGCTGAATATTTTCTCTGATATGCAGATGCTAATTCACAATAAGTGGGGTGGGGAGGATGGGGAAAAATAGAGTTACTTTATATTAGGTATAGGGGAGTGAAGGGAGGGGAAGGGGGTTGGGGGAAGGAATGATAGAGTGAAACAGACATTATCACCTCATGTACATATATGACTGCATGACCTATGTGATCCTGCGGTATGTACAATTAGAAAAATGAGAGATTACACTCTATTTATGTATGATCTATCAAAATGTATAAATGCATTCTACTGTCATGTACAACTAATTAGTACAAATAAAATTTTAAAAAAATTCCCTGCATGTGGAAACACATCTTCATCATGGGCCATGGAGGAAGCCAGATTCCACTGTTCTTGGTATGCCTGCAAAGCATAATTTCAGGGGGGGATGGGAATATTAATATAAATAAGACTATTTTCTAAACTCAATTTGATCTGCCCATTTAAACACTCAACAATTAATATTACTATTTAAGTCCAGCTGAAGGATGAGGGTGATTTCTCATTAAGTAGTAAGCTGTCTGGGCTCCCTCAGTTAGTTGAGAACAAGGAAGGAATGTTTAGTCAAATTTTCCTTTAACAGTTCATAAAAACTTGCCCATGACTAGTTAAAGTTCACATCTGCACAGCACACTTGAGTTTCCAAAGTGCTCCTAGGTTTATTATTTCAGCTGAGGCTCCTAACAACTGTTTTGTAAATGAAGAAATGCAAGGTGAATAAGGGTAAGTGATTTTCCTGAGGTCACACAGTTAGGAAGGGTCAGACCACAATTGGGGGTCTAGATCCTCTGAGAATCCCCTCATCCTATCATGACTTGGGTTTTTCTTTCCTCCATGGCAGGATTTCAAGTGGAGACCCATGAGAGTCCTAAGATGAAAATGGATGTCCAGACTTTCTATGCTGTAGGGAAAGTTTGTACACTTCCATACAGGTCCCTCATTAGGAGGGACCTCAAACGAATTCTGCAACTGACAGCCACATTCAATCTCTACATGTAGAAAAAAACAGGGAATGCAGAAGTTGCATTATGAGTGATTAAAGCAGTATCTAAGAGAAAGGGGTCTATAAAGGAGCCTGGAAGGAACAGAAGGACTTTTGGAGTGCAGGACATTCTGGAGGCTGGGGAGAGAGGCCACCATGACCCAGGAAGGAAGTGGGAAGACAGTGGTCTCCAAGAGGGACTGGATAGGTCATTACTCATTGCCATTCTCAGGCTGGGGGCATGTAACACGTTCAGAATATCTGTGGAGTGAGTATCCAGGGGACAAGGTACCATAGGACAGGTATTTGATTCCCTGAGACTGGGAACACAAATATCTAAGTTGGACTATTTTACCTTTTTCTATTGTCAACAAACATCAGTGCCCAAGAACCCTCTGCTGATTCTGTGACTTCATACTATCTAATGGAAGGAAGTGGAGAGGTGACATGGCACCAGATTCCCTGGAGTACTGCACTTGTTGTTCCTTAAGTGATGACAGTCAGATTGGTACTGAGACAGTCAGTTGCCACCGTGATGGGACACAGACTGGGACAATGATATAAATCCCTGGGTACAGTAATCCATTCCCCTTTGTGGCATGGCACGTTGCTTCTCTACCCTTGTGCTCTTTTCAACAAGATCCACCATGCAATCCTAATAAGACTATAGAAGCAGAATGCTTGCACAAGATAAAATTATTATTAAGAGATAAACCTAACAAATCCTCTATCTTCACTTATTCTTAGTCAACTTAAAAATCACTAATTTGGAGGTCACACAGCTGGGTAGTACCTAATCAGTCTCCCACCAGCCTTGCTGTAGCTAACACCTTTGATGTGTGCATGATGATGATAACAGTTGCATAGTTTACTCTGACAATTCACTTGGGCCTGGGGATGTCTGATTAGTGACTCAAATGGAAGGAAAAGCTTTGACATCTCTGTCTTCATATTATGGCTGTCCTCTTTGCTGCCTCTACTTGGCTCTACGTGTAGACATCCCGAGTACCTGTTGGGGAGCTGGTTTGTGCTCTCTTCAACTCCACCTTTGTACTTTTTCCAACAGCTATAGCAGCCCAAACACCTAGACCTATTCCAGGATCTAGGCAACCAGATCAAGCCACAAGTCCAGGATGTTAACACAGGATGACAAGGCCAGTTGCAAGGATGACTTGTCAGTTCCTAGGAAAAGTTGGCCATGATGGTCGTCTGAGTCTCCCACAAGAAGAAACATGTTTTGGAACTGTACCCATGGGTCATGGAAAATTACCATACTCTAACCCATCCCAGCAAATTAATAAAAGTTTACCTCTCCCTTTCTTCAGAGAACAGTCTGGTCCCTTAATCAGTATTGTCTCCCTTCAGCTGAAGCCCCAATTAAAGCCTTGCTTGTGCATTTGTGCTCACTTAACTCATTTTTCTCTCCTGACACCAAATCAAAATTCCCATCTCTGGTATCAGTACCACTATCTATTTCACATTTGTTTGACTGATTCTTACTGTGGTGGTGGTTTTTGTTTTAGTGGAGCCAGTATCCTCAAGGGCAAAAAAGATGGAAGGAAACTTGAAGAAAGTGAGTTTCTTAGCCTGGCAAGATGAGTCCCCTGTTCCCAACCAAGGGCACACCATTTGTGCCAGCCTAATTCTCTGGCACCATCTCCATGTCTTTATTCAAGTGCCAGTGATTTCACAAAGCATAACTTCAAAAGAATTTTCTGAATCATATCCTACAAGTAAAGTGCAAGTGAAGGAAAAAAATATTCACAAATGGAGAGAGAGCTACTGTGACTTTATTTTAATTTTTAATTTTTAAATTTTTTTAGATACTACCATGCCCAGTCCTAGCCACCTCCAACTTGCCTGGAAGGGCCCACAAAGGACATTTTCATTCTGTTACACTCTGGGGTCAGGGAATGGAGTGGCAGTTCATACTCCTGATAAAGCAGAACCAAACACCACTGCCTCTCTCAAAGGGTGGGACTGGGAGTGGACTCAGGAAAAGAGCCATCTAGGCAGCGCCTTGACAGACAGCTGGAGCCAGCCTAAGGGCCCAATGTCCCATGCCGGGTGGTTCCAGGAAATTCCAAGCTGGCCAACCTAACTGGCTGCTATTTTAAGGGTTATGCTGAGCTGAGGGAGAAACCAGGTTCAACAAAAGCAAGACAATTGTTTCAGAGAAGGAAGGTCAGGGCGGGCTCACACCACCCCTTTGTGCCACTGGAATACCGCCAGGAGTATGGGTAGGCTGTGACTATGAGTCCCCTTTGGCATCTGTCCAACAGTTTCCGTTCCCCCAGGAGCCTGGGCTGACTTATTGAAATAAAAGCCAAAAGATGAGTTCTATGTTTCATGGGATTGTCTAATAGGCTGATACTCCCCTTTGGCTGGCTGGTGATGCTCCTCAACCATTATCTCTATGTTATGGCAAAGTTTCTAAATTGGGACCCCACCAGGGCTCACTTTCTTGCTAAGACCCGGGAGATTGCTTCCATCACAAGGTCATGGTTCATGGTCCTCAGCTTATAGACGAGGATGGCAGAGGCCTGGATCCTAATCTGGCCTTGCTGCGGATCAATCATGCTTCCTGCTGGCTCTTCCTTCAACGGTCACTTGAGGTGCTGGGGATGAGCAATGTCCAATTCCCCTCTAGTCCTAACACATCATATCAGAACCCCCTGCAAGTAGTCCCAGGGGACCTGTGTGCCTGTGAATTGCTGCAGGCAGCTGGATGGAGCAGGGCTGCACCTGCAGGACTCAGCCACCCTTTGATTCCCATGGAGTTTGCACACTTTTCTCAGGACCTGGGATACCCAGGTTCCTTTAGGACATCAATGCTCTGAGGATCAGGAAACTGCAGGGAACTGCTCAGGGCTTTGTTGAGGGTCAAAATCAGGCACTTTGGGGCAGTTACACTGAGATGAAAACTTGCCATATGACTCCAGAGAAGTTCAGCCCTCCATGCCCACCCCACACCACAGGCCTTGTTAGGATGACAAGCTGAGCCCATATCTTAGAATTTATATGGGATGCAAGTGCAGATCTGACTGTAGCCACTTACAGGCAGTTGGTCGCCTCAAGCTTTAGTGTCCTCCTCTTTGAAATGACATAAGTTCATATACATCTGGTGCACATAGTTCTTCTCTTGGTATACAAGAAAATGTCCCTCACTGGGGTTGCCTTCTAGATTTCCATTGTCTGTTTAGCCCTGTCATGAGAAAAGGGGAACCCTCTGTTCAAACCATGTCTCACTATGTGGTCAGACATAAGGATGATGCCAGCAAAGAACTTGTAAATTTCAAAGTTAATGAGGAGAGTACTGACAAACTCAGCTTAATGAAGAGGACAATGGTGAATTAGTAAGAGCAAAAAGGAGGGGGGAAAAAAAAGAAAAAGACAAAGAAATAAACAAAGAAAGACTAATATCCAGAGAGGATTTGACTTGATTGAGGACAGGATTTAGGCTGTAGAAAAGTTGTTGACAGATGTTCTGCCCTCAGGACTATATGAGGACAAAGAAACAAGGGAAATGAGAGAATTCAGTGCCTTGGTAATATTTTAAGTTGCAGATCATTTTTAAAATGGAAAATGGATCTTGCGTGTGCTGGAGGTTGGGAGGGGATACAAATACAAGTGGTTATTTTGTACTGGCAAAGTTGACATAGTTTCCCTCTGACTTTCTTGGGACACTGGCTCTCTTGGGCCTTCAGGCCTGATGGTGAATTTAATAATGTCCCAAAAGGAGGCCTGACCCCAGGCTGCCTTCACACTCTGTGTTTGTTTTGGCCCCAGACTACTCACTTTTCTTAAATGACGGTGAGACTGAGAGTGAGGCTGTTTATGGGGTGAGCTGTGGTATGAACAGGCTAATTGGAAGTGTGGAAAGAACTTGCTTCAAGTCCTGTGATTATGTGAATGGAGTCCTGTGTCTCCAGTAATGGCAGAAAGCTGCAGGAAGAAAACATTTCACTGGGACTCACAGCACCTCTGCTGGATAGTTAAGGAGTAGACTCAGGTAATCCAGGACCCAAATTCTTAACACAATGTTATTGTGGTTACTCTTCAAAAGAAGCAGGGAGGGATTTTGCAGTCAGGGTAAAAAAGAATTCTAGTGTTGGTGAAATGACTTTCTTTTCAGGCAGCAACTGAGAAAACCTGCCTTCCATGATGGGAAACAAAACTGAGATGAGAACACCCAGGCTTTTTCTCCTCCAGTGACCCAGAGCCCACCCAAAAGTCAGGTAGATGGCAGAACAAAGAGTAATATGGACATTGGTCAAAGTTGGGGAGATTGATTTGAAAGCCACAGGAAAAGACTTAGGAAGGGGTGACCCCAGGGAAGCAGGTTGAATCCCAAATCAGACATCTTGGAATTGGAGAATGGGCACAATCAGGTCAGTGACAGAAAGAAGGAGAATGAGAGAAAGAGAAAGAAGGAGGTGTGGGAATTGATCAAGAAAAAGATATGAAGTGAGCAGAGATCCATCTTTCCAACATGCAAGTCACAAGGGAATAGCATAGTAGAATGGATAAAATACAACTTTGTGTTTTAGCCAGCTGAATGGTCCTATCCCAAGGCCCTGCTTGGTGACAACTCCCCGTCTTAGTGTGACATTTATAGAGTTAGGACTATATGTCAAAAACTGGTTACGAAGTAAAATTTATTCCATACATTTTCTTATTTAATCCCATTTAATCTTTAAAATGGACTGCAAGAATAGCATCATTCCCATTTTTATAGATGAAACTAGAAATCAGAGAAGCTAAAGCAGTTGTTTGCATCACACAGACAGTGGAAGAACTAGATCCTGCACTTATATCTATTTTTGTGATATAAGCTCATCTAAACACACCAGGTCAGTTTCTCCTGAAGGACAGGGCACCCACCCTATACACTCTTGGAGAAAAAAGTATCTCCTAGAACCTGACATGGTTGATGTGGTTGAGTTTCTGCAGTCCAAGCAGGATTGAGTAAGATCTCTGGCCCTGTAGTAGATTAGAGATGGTACAAATTCTGACACGGCTTCATTGAGAGGTGGGGGTCCATGTTCTTTCCTCTTGAATTTGATGGTCCTTATTGAATCACTTAAAGTATAAGTGGTGCTGAGCATATTTCATGACAGGAGAAAGCACTTTGCAGCCTTGGTTTTGGTCTCTTGGAACACTAACTTTTTGGAAATGCCCCTTGGGAAGCTCCCTTATAAAGTTGATCTTCATGTTGTGGGAAGCTCAGTTACATGGACAAGTGCGTGTAGGTGCTCTGATTGGCATTCAAAAGCCACCATTGTCTGCAAGCCAAGTTAATTACATTGGATTTCTAGCCTAAATGAACCTTTGGTGGTCTGTAGCTGTTAATTACCATTTGAGAGATTGCAAGTGAGAAATTCCTACTTGAGCTCTTTCTAAATCCTTAATGTCCAAACTATAATCAAAATAAAATAGCTGTCTGAAGTTTCTGAGTTTCTGATAGTATTTATTGCATAGCAGTGGATAACCTTAATCGGGCCTCTATGTGTCTGAGAGCTTTCCCAAGGTTCAGATGTGTGTATAGGTCATGGGGTTCTTATATGAGTATGAAGGATCAGAGACTTCTTGCTCTGCTCAAATAGGAATTTCTCCTGAAAATGGGTTCTAATGCAGAGTCTCAAACTATAACCAGTAAACTTCCAAGGAGAGAGTTTGGGAGCAAACTTCTTTAAAAAATGTCTTTCCTAGTGCATTATACTGGGGTTCATTTTGACATAATCATACATGCATGGAATATCATTTGCCCTATTTCAGTTTCTAGTGTTTCCTCTTTTCCTCCTCTCTCTTCCACCCTATTCTCCTTCCTCTGCTCTACTGGTCTTCCTTCTACTTATTGACTGTTTTATAAAAATTTGGTGCTTCATCTATATACATGAAGGTGTAATTCATGGTGGTATATTTATATATTTACATAGCATAATTTTGTCAATTTCATTCCGCAGTTTCTTCCCTTTTCCCTTCCTCTCAATCCCCTTCTCTACTTCATTGATCTCCCCTCTATTTTCGTGGGATCTTTCTTTCTCCTCCTTTGGAACAAACTTTTAATTGGTGAGTGACAAACCCATCTAAGACTGAACAAAGAAGGGCAGCAGGAGCCAGGAGCAGAAATGAGTTCAAAAGTCATCCAGATGGATTTCTGAAGCATGTGAAGACTCAAGAATGGCAGGAGGAGAAAATAGAGGATAGAAAAGCAAATACCATTCATGCTGGCATGAATGGCATAGTGACATTTTGCTGTTATTGTTGACTCTGCTTCTCATTTCGATGGTTATCTTTCTTCAGAATTTGAGGTCCTCTGGGACAGGATTCATGTTAGTCATTGTCCTTAGGTGAACAAATTGGTCTCTCTCCTCTGAAAATAATCTTAAGCTGTCTTGAAGTTGGGATTTCTGTCTCCAGCCACTATGAGTATCTAGAGATGGGCATGTGCACATCAATATGTCAAGTTCTCAAATATGGTTTAGCATACATCTGATTTTAAATCTAGCATGACTTGTGTTTTAAAAATAATAGATAGGTATGCTTAAGACCTTGCAAATTCTAATGTCATATTAAGGGCTTGAAATTCAACATGCCTGTCCTCCAGCTGCTGAAAAAAAAAATCTGGTGTTGTTATTTTGTGCAGGTACAACTAGAGTAAAATTGTCCTTTGGTTCCATGTCCTATAAGAATCTGAACTTTGAAAACAGCCAGGCCCCCGGGCCTCAGTGAGAGCAGAGAAAAATTTCAGGGATGTAAAATCTGGGTAGGATGCCTCCTTCTAGTCAATCAGGGAAACATTTTCTTTCCCTAAAAGAAGCACAGGGAAGGAAGAGGAGGGATGAGGGAGAGGAGACAGGTGATTTTGCTGTTAGGTCCCTGGAAGAGCCCAAGGATGCTGGGTAAACAGCCCTGTGGATTCAGTCCTGGGCTTTCAGCCAGTTGAATGGTTTATTTGTTTGCTTATTTTTATTTGTACAAAGAAAAGAATGGCTGGACAAAAGAAAGGAGATTAAAGATAAAGAATTGTGACATTTGTAGATAAACAACCAAATTAAAAAAAAAAAGGGAAATGAAGATTCTGATGGTTAAGGTAAAGAGAGAAATTGATTGCATTTGAACTGATATTTTAAGATTACAAGAACCATCTGTATGTGAAAAAGAATAAGAAAGCACAAGCTTGCATTTGGCCAGATTAGACCATTTGGGGATGCTGTTGGGCCCAGATGAAGCTTTGTTTTCAGGAATTGGCGATGAGGTGCTCTAATCCTGAAGGAGGCTTCTTTTAGGGGTAAACCTCTGATGGGGAAAGGCTGTGATGGAGAGGAAATTAAGAACAGGGAGAATTCATGGCTTATACTCTAGTCCAGGGATGGCAAGTCCAAATATGGCCACACCCATGGGTTTGTACATTGTCTATGGTTGCTTTCTTGCTGCAAAGGCAGCAGGGAGCAGTTACAACAAGGACTATATGGCCTGTAAAACCTAAAATACTACCTCACCTTTCACAGAAAATGCTCACCAGCTCTCAGTCTAGTGAGTTACAAACATATTCTCCTTGGTGCCACACACCTTTCTGTTGCCCCCAAATTTTGTTAGGTTAGGTTTTGCATGATTGGTAGTATGGTGAAAAATGTAAATATATACGTACAGACAGACACACACACATAGGCAGACAAACATACACATATACAAGGACAGACACTCGCATATCCACAAACCATTCATTCACATAATACAATACAAAGAAAAAGAGAGAGAAGGGGAAATATTACATCAAAGGCAGAAAGGGCAGCAGATGTGGATCAAGTTTCCTCTAGCCCAAGCAGTCAATGCAGTCCTGTGTCCCCTGAGCACTCACTGCCTCTCTAGTCACTGCAGGCATTCTTAGTGCACATGGGTGAGATTACCTGCTTGAGGGTTTTCTCTGGGCACAGAAATGTGCTTGGTCCTTGTGCAGTGCAGATCAATTTTACTAGTTGGCTCATAATGAAGGACAAATGGGAGCCAGTGGAGACACATTCCCCGCTTCCTTACTCCTTGGGTGGACAGCTCTAAGGTACTTGTGCTGCAGTCTCCCAGATGTTCCAGACGTATTGAGCTCAGTTGCTCACAGCCCTCATGTTTTAGCTTTTTCATTGTTGTAACCAAAAGACCAGATGAGAAAAACATAGAGTGGGAAAATTTTATTTTGTGCTCACAGTTGCTGAGGTTTAGTCCATAAAGAATCCATTGCACTGGGTCCAAGGTGAGGCAGAACATCATGGCAGAAAGGGGTGGAGGAGAAAAACAGCTCAGGACATGGCAATCAGGAAGCAGAGAGAGAGAAAGTTCTGTGCACTCCAAAGACACATCACCAGTGACCTACCACCTCTAGTTAACACCCAAGATGCCTACAGTTACCACCTAGTTAATCCATACCAATGGATTAATCAGCTGATTAGGTTATAATCATAATCTAATCATCTCACCTCTGACCATTCTTACATTGCCTCACATGTGAGTTTTGGGGGGGTACACCTCATTTCTAAATGATACACCTTCAGTATTAATGTCTGCTTCCCTGTCACACATTCTCATCCCCTATCTGTACTCATAGGGGTCACCTCCAAATAAGCTGCCTGGACTCAGAGTCTGAGTCTGGGGGGGACCAGTACACTATGAAGGCAGGATAAAGAGGAGAGAGACACATTTGGTTTTAGGTTCCTAGATTTCGTCAGGCAGCTCTCCAGCTTGGGACAAAGCCCAGTGATGCTGGCTAAGTAGTCCAACTCAGAAACTGCATACTTTGCTGTTAGTAGTCAAGTACTTTACCCTGCTCCCTATTTTCTTTTGCTTAATAAACGATACCGTGTTTTTAAATATAAGAATAATAACAGGACTAATTTAATCAAGAGTGGATGATAATATCTTATTTTCTGACTCATTACCTGAAAGCAAGGAACACACACACACACACACACACACAAACACACACACACAGAGTCAATGAGGACAAAGGCTAAACTTCTGTGTTATGCAAAATATTTATAAGCCAAGTTATGGTTTGTTTGGGCACCAGAGGCTATTTATATAGACAGGCAAAGGAACACAAAGAGCCATTCTGCATTTTCATTTTTTTCAACTTGGAGTAATCTGTGTATTTCATTCAGCTACATGATTATTTGCTCTACCAGCTACACAACTTACAGTTACCTTTACCAAATACCTTTTTATATGTATATATATATGAGTATGCATTTGAACTAGATGCAGAATGTGAAACCATGATCATCTAGGGACTGGAGGGAGCCTGAGAAGCTCCGAGGGAGGAGTTTCTTAGAGACATTGTAGAACAGTGGTTTTTCAACAGCTCTTGTGCTACCAAGAAGAAAATCAGCATTTGCTGTATGAATAAAAGTGGGAAAGTTCAAAAGAGAAGCTGCTTAAAGGAAGTAGCTACTCTGAATAGGATATGAGAGAAGAATTAAGGAATAGAGATGCCTCCCTCATCTCTGAGATGGGAGAAGGTTATTGCATTAGGGAGACTGGGATACTGAAGGACAGGAGAAAAGAAAGATACCTTGAAGAGCTGGCATCACACTTTCTCAATGATCATCCCTTATTGCCTTTTAGGGGAAAGACAATTAGTTTCAATGGACCACTTATCTGACTTAATATGCCAGTGTGTATATTAAGATTCATTTTTTCTTTTTTACAGAAAACAGATTCTATTGTGCAAAACAGGTCGTCCTCTCTTTGCAGTTTTAGACCTGCTGGTGGTTTCTGTGGTAACCTGTGAGTCTCACATTTCACTAATTACAGAGCAGTGTCTCCTGTCATGAGGATTCATGATAACAATGGCCATCATTTGTAAAATGCTTACCATGAGCCAAGACTGTATATTATCTCAAATGCTCACTGCAATCTTACAGACAGAGTAGCTTATTGTTCCCATGTTAATGGGTCTCAAGATATTATATGCTTTGCTTAAGACCAAGTAGGGCATAAATCAGACAAAACCCTCTGCCACTGAGCCACATCCCCAGTCCTAGGGTTTTGAATTTGATATAGCCAGATCCTGTGCCATGTTCTATTTACCATGGTAGTGTTTATATTTATTATCCCATTCAAATACTCTGGTTCAATAGATGTCATTGGTTGGCGTCCCACAGAGGCAGTTCCTGAGATGGTAAGTATCCAAGTGCAAATAACTTATTAGGAGGTGATATCAGGAAGCACCATGAAAGGATAGAGAAGGAACATAAACCAGTAAAGGGTACATTATTAATCAGGTTACTGCTTTGGGCAACTGGGAACTCCATGCTGCTGGAGAATTCTGGGAGGTGGTGGAGGATGTGCCTCAGAGAGGCAAGAAGCTGAGACATTTCCTACAAATTGCTGCCCATCATTGACTGAGTCACATGTCTGGGGCAGTAACTCCTTGGCACCACTGGCTTCCCCTGAACATGAACCAAGTATACTACCAGGCAGGAAAATTATGCAGGTAGAAGTTTTCAGGCATTTGGAATAAGATAAGCCACCTATGGTACTAGAGGTGAAGGTAAAGAGATATGGTCAGGACACCAGGTATCAACCACAGACTTAAGGTGGGGTGGAGGAATTTGCAGTTTTAAGAACTCTCTGCTTCTCAACAAATGGTATTGGAAACACTGGATATTCACATGCAAAAAAAAATGAATTTGGAAACTTACCTTATATCTTACACACAAATTAACTAAAAATAGAGCAAAGATTTAAACATCACAGTTAATACACTAAAATTCTTAGAAGAAAACCTAGGAAAAAACTTCATGGCAATGATTTCTGGATAGGATCCCAAAAGTATAAGGCAACAAAAGAAAAAATAATCTGAATTAATCAAAATTTTAAAACCTGGTAATCAAAGAATGCCATCAATTGTATGATAAGGCAACTTGCTCAAATGAGCAAATTGTGAATTATGTATTTGACAAAGTGTTAACATTCAGATAACATAAAGAATGTCTATAATTCAACAACAAAAAGACAAATGATCAAAAGACCTGAATAGACCTTTCACTAAAGAAAATATACAAATGGCCAGTAAGTAGATGAAAAAAAAATAATGTTCAACGTGACTGGTCAGTAGGAAACTGCAACTCAAAACCACAATGAAATACCACCTCACCTCCATGAGGGTGGTTATTATAAAAAACAAAACAAAACAAACAACAAAAACATAAAATAGTGGAGAGAATGTGGGAAAATTGAAACTCCTATAAGTTGCTGATGGGAAAGTAAAATGATCAGACTCTATGGAAAACAACGTGAGGGTTCCCACAGGAATGCAAATAGAATTACCATACGCTGTAAGCAACTCCACTTCCAGGTATAAACCACAAAGAAGGATCTTGAAGAGATGTCCGTACACTAGTCTCAATAGCTGAAAGATGGAAACAACCTAAGTATTCATCAATGTTTATCATTGATAAACAAAATGTGATTTATGCATACAATGGAATATTATCCAGACTGAAAAATAGGAAGTTCAGACACAGGCTTCAACATGGATGAACTTAAGGACATTATGCTAGGTAATATAATCCAGTCACAAAAAGGCAAATACAATTTGATTCCACTTATATGAGGTGAACAGAGTAGTCAAATTTAGAGATAGAAAGTAGAATGGTAGTTGTCAGGGGTGGGTGGGGAATGGGATGTAGTTGTTTAATGGGTACCTTGTTTCATTTTGCAAATGAAAACAATTCTGGAGATTAGTTCCGCACAGGGAGAATATACTTAACACCACTGAATTGTGCTCTTAAAAATGCTTGAGATGGAAAATTAATATTATGTGTATTTTACTATAATGAAGGAGAAAAATCCTCTAGGTTTTGATAGCCAGTCAGATTTGGGGACCACTGAACAAGATCCTATTGTGTTGCAGGAAATCAAAGGGACCCATGTCTTTTGATAACAGCATGTGCTGTTCTTCATAGACAAGGAGAGACTCCTATAGGTGTTTCTCAATTTCCTGGCCCCAAATGTGAAAGAATGAAGATTAGAGAGTAAAGAGGATAACTAAAAGATATTTGATCTCCCCCTCTGATCTCTGTTAAATTAAGTGAAATTCCCTCATGGAAGTAAAGGGTTAACCATGAGTAAAGAAAGCATGAAAGCTGGTCTTTCTAAAAAATTATATAGTGTTAGTTCTTACCTTTCCATTGAAAAGATATCATCATAAACTACATGTGGTGATCTGGGGGTTCTCATATGTTGGTCAGTTTTTTTAAAATTTTGATTTACTGTACACAAATGGGGTATGACTTTCGTTTCTCTGGTTGTACATGAAGTAGACTCACGCCATTTGCATAATCATACAGGTATATAGGGTAATGATGTTTGTCACATTCTATTATCTTTCCTTTCCCCCACCCCCTCACCAACCCTTCTCCAGCCCTCATTTTCTTCTATATAATCCATTCTCCCCTCCACCCCTGTTATGTATCATCATCCACTTATCAGAGAAATCATTCAGCATTTGGTTTTTTGGGATTGGCTTATTTCATTTAGATGATATTCTCCAACTCCATTTATTTACCTGCAAATGTCATAATTTTATTCTTCTTCATGACTGAATAATATTCCATTGTGTATATATACCACAGTTTCTTTATCCATTCATCTGTTGAAGGGCACCTAGGTAGGTTCCATAGTTTAGCTATGGTAAGTTGAACTACTATAAATGTTGATGTTACTGTGTCACTGTAGTATGCTGATTTTAAGTCCTTTGGGTATAAACCAAGGAGTGGGATAACTGAGTCAAATGGTGGTTTCATTTCAAGTTTTCTGAGGATTCTCCACACTGCTTTCCAGAGTGGCTGCACCAATTTGCATCCTCACCAGCAATGTATGTGTATACCTTTTTCCCCATATCCTTGCCAGCACCTATGATTGCTTGTATTCTTGATAATAGACATTCTAATTGGGGTGATATGAAATCCTAGCATAGTTTTGATTTGCATTTCTCTTATCACTAGAGATATTGAACATTTTTTCATATATCTGTTGATTGCTTGTATATCTTCTTCTGTGAAGTGTCTGCTCATTCCCTTAGCCCATTTATTGATTGGGTTATTTGTATTCTTGGTGTAAAGTATTGTGAGTTCTTTATAGATTCTGGAAATTAGTGCTCTATCTGAAGTGTATGTAGCAGAGATTTTCTCCCACTCTGTAGGTTCTTTCTTTACATTATTGATTGTTTCCTTTGCTGAGAAAAAGCTTTTTAGTTTGAATCTATCCCAATTATTGATTCCTGTTTTTATTTCTTGTGCCTTGGAAGTCATGTTAAGGAAGTCTGGTCTAAACCAACATAATGAAGATTTGACCCTATTTTTTCTTCTATTAGGTGCAGGGTCTCTGGTCTAATTTCTAGGTCCTTGATTCATTTGAGTTGTTTTGTGCAGGGTGAGAGATGGGGGTTTAGCTTCATTTTACTGCATTGGTTAGTTTTTCTACATAACAAACAACTTCACAATCTCAGTGGTTTCTAACAAGACAAAGTATTTTTACATTCACAGGTCTGAAGGTGACCCTTCGGAGCTGGGATTTGCTGGGTCAGGTGGAACTTCAGGCTTCCAGTTGAGTTCAGATCTTCACGTGACTTCATCATGGCATACAGGCTCTAGAGACAGTGACTCTTTGAGGTATGTCTAGCTCATGACAACCTATAGAAGTGCAAGAATAGCTAGCAGAAGCTCACTATCCTTTTTAAAGCCTAGGCTTAGAACTGGCACAACATCACTTGTATCCACATTCTATCCATCAAAGCAAGTCACACTGCCAAGACTGACATCAGCAGAAGATATTGCAAAGTTGCAAGATAAAGGACTAGGGTGTATTAATATATAATGGGGAGGGAATGAAGAATTGAGAACAATTCACCCTACCACATCACACTGGGGAGGACAGCAAACCAGGACCATTTAAGGAAAAACAAAAGCTTGGGAAAAATGCATTAGGGCAGTAGTTCAAAGCCAAGTCCAGTAGACTTAACATTTCTCAGGACAAACTTGATGGCTAGAGTGTGTGGATTGATGGGGACAGCCTCAGAAACAGAGACCTCAGCCTTAGGGGATGTCTTGTTCCCAAGACTATCTGAAGTAGTAATAAAGTAGAGCCAAAACAAGGGTCAGCCCTTAGGGAAGAGGGCTGAAGGAGCTAGATTATAAGATTAAGGCTCTTAATCAGGCAGCAGGGGAGGTGAGGAACCTATAGGTTCCGTGTAGGTGCCAGTGATATGGTAGATTGGAGAGCAAGCATCTGGCACAGGCACAGCAAACCATCATGTCGGCATCTTCTGCTGGGAGGTGGGGTGAGAAGAAGCCACCTGAGCTGGATACAGGTATTTATGTCTGATCAGTTCACTTTCAGGTGTCTAGACTGCAGTTGATGTACCATAAGCTAGCACCTTAGCAGACTGTGATTTCATGGGGTAGACATGATTTGGTCTAGTTGTGGAAGAGGAGGCCAGGACAAATAAATAAGAATATTTAAAGAGTGAAATTCCTTCCAGGAAGCCGGTCCAAGGAGAAAACCTGAATCCAGGGAATTTGATTCCCAAAACCCCAATTCCATGAAGGAAGAGAATTCTTCACTACCAGGTCAAAATCATAGCACCATCTTGAAGCTGCAGAAGGACTGTGTAAAATAACCCACACCAAATGTAAGAGAGAAAATAAACAAAATCAGATGAAAAACAAGTGGGAAGGGCAAATGGATTCTGTTCTATCCACAGGGATTTCCTAAGGATGGAGAAATAGTCAAATTACCATAAAAGTACAAATGTCTTCTGTTAAAATTGTCATGAGACTGCCAGGAGTAAGAAGTTTATATTTAACAACAATTAATGGACATCCAGCAACGAAGGGAAACTGGAGAAAGCTGGCAGACCCCTGAGAAAATCTCACCTTCTATTTGCTGTTAGAGTCCTAGAATACTTCTCCTTTCAGATCATCTATGGAGATAAAGCATGTATTTTATCAATCTCAGAAAGAATATATACTTCACATACACACATAAAAAAAAAAACACTGTAATCTCTTCTTTTATGACGGATTGCATAGGTAGTATTCAATGTTAGCTGCTCTGAGTTGGGTGCTGCTATGGTTTGGCTATAGTTTCTCCTTCAAGAATTCCTGTGTTAGAGGCTTGGTCCTCACTGTGCTAAAAGTTGGTGGACCTTTAAGAGGTGGGGCCTAGTGAGAGGTCTTTAGGTCATGGAGATGCCCCATGTGGACAGAAGGATTCAGGGAATTCTCTTGGGATTCTTAGTTGGTTCTCATGCGAGTGAGTTGTTATAAGCCTGACCCCTGAATTTCTCTCTGGATTCTTGTTTTGAGATGTGATCTCTTTCTCCCATACACACTCATGCCATTGTGGCAGATCTGACACGAGGACCTCACCAGAGCCAAGCCAGTGGTGGTGTGAGTCCCAGGACTGTGAGGTAGATGGTAAATTATAGAAGGTCTCAGTAGAAACCACAAAAGATTCTTAGGGGAAAGTGGAAAACCTGGGCCGTTTGAGGAGAATAGAAACAAAATTACTATTTGTTCCCTAGAAATCATCGTGGAAGAGAACAGCTCATCCAACCAACTACAAATGTGGCAGCCTTGCAGAGGGTGGGGTGGCTCCTTAGAGACACATGTCCTAGTCTGTGAAGTCTGAGGAAGTATGGACTCTGGGAGAGGACACAGCATGAAGACCACCCAGCGATGCCCCTCAATTACAGGCTATTCCTAAAAAGGGAGAATAGCCCATACCTTATTCAAAAAATAAAGAAAGAGCCTTGTATTTATTGAATTCATGGCCAGGGTCATGTGGACTGTTTTAATAACTTCTAAACATGCTTGTAAAGTGAAAAATGCAGTCCACCAGCTGGGCACATCAGGGTCATTACTAGGTTACTGCATAACCCTCTTTCCTGCTGAAAGCTGTGACCCGTCTCCAAACAGAAACAATTCTTTCTCATGGAGGTGGTCCTCAGCCCCCTTGCCCTCCCTGCCTTGTGTGATCACACACACTTCCCTTCCTTTCTGGGATTGTAAATAATCAAAAAGGAAAAAAGGGGACTTGGGTCTTACTCTTCTGACTCTGCAGGCTGGCATCCTGGAGACCCTGGAGGACCCGCAGGCTGACAAATACGGTAAGGGTGGATGGAGCAGACAGGCCAGCAGTGGGTTTGTGGCCAGACTGCAGAGGGCCTCCATGACCATGCTGAGGACTGGAAGTTTTATTGAGCAGAGGGAAGGCAGTGAGGGCTTGAGCTGGGGAAGGGTTAACCTAGTTGCCACCTTATTTGAAAAGCTCAATTTCGTTGCTTTATATAAAAAAATGTGAGGAGGAGAGTAGGTGTGAAAGGGCAATGAGGAAGCTGCTTCTGTAACAAGTGGGGATCTTGAGTTGCTCTATGGTGAAGCCCATAGGATGAAGAGAGGTGGGCAGGTGTGTGATATCTGTTAAAGGAGGCTCTGGGGTACTTGCTGCTGGATTAATGTGAGGATAAGGGAGAAGGCAAATCCACCAATCAGGTTTTGAGAGGAGCAACTGGATAAATCTGAAAAGGAAACACTATTGGGTAAAGTGAATTATGGTGGACTTGACTTTTGACTGTTGAATTTGAAGGGCTCAGAAGACTAGTAGGGGATTTGGCCATATTCTGAAGCTGACTTTAACTTCCTGAAACTTATTTCCTTTACACATAAGGAAATATTTCTACCTTTCTCATGGGGTCATTTTGGATTTGAGAAGCTAATCTGAATCAAAACTTCTCAGAAATGGTAAAGCAGTATGAATTTGTAAGATGAAATTTCTTTTGGAAAAGAAATGCTCAGGTTAGCAAGTATACATGCTGGTTCCCAAAGAGTAGGGATAATCATTGTGGAAAACTGCAGACAGCTTGGAGCCATGCTCCCTCCCTCCCTCTACACACACATTCTAATGCTCTGTTCTATGTGCATGCATCAGTGTGTGTGCATCATTGTGAGACTCTGTGCATGCCCTTGTGTTGGTGTATTCAAGCATGTATATGTTCAATTAACAGGAGTTATGATGAAATGAGAAAGGAATGGGAGGGAAGTTTCTGAGATGAAAGCTCAAGAGATAATCCCAGACTTTGGTGAGCATGTTTGAAATTCTTTGCCCTTCTGACCTGGTCTAGCAGGGTGACTACGCAGGGTCAAGTAAAAGTAATATTCTGAGAGGGAGAGTTCCTGTGGATGTCCAAGAAACATGACTATAAGGATTGTGGGAGTAAAGGGAAATGATAAATGGAATAGAAATACTGAAAGGGAAGCAGTGATGTGCACTTTTCCAAGTAGAGAGGAATGTCTCATGACGTAATTACTGATAAGATAGTTCATGAACAGTTTCATCCTGTTACACAGCATAAGGACAATTCATAAATTCCAAAGAAGCAGTTCACAAGTCACAGGCACAGAGACCTGTGAGTGATGTTTGCTTTTCCTGCCAATTCTCTTCTTCATTTCGCCTTTTCCTTTCTCTGGAGAGTTCCACTTCCTGACCCCAGAGGTTGGAACTTGAAACCAGAGAAGTCAAACATGGCATCCTGTTGCCCTGGTCTTAGAGAATAGAACTTGCTGTGTTTGTGGTCTGAGCAAGAGTCACTAGAAATCTTACTCAGTATGTTCCTATCAACTTGCAGGAAAGAGTGGCCAAACCCCAAAGCCTTAAGGGTCACAAGCAGATCTGCTAGCCACCATTGGTGGATCTGGACTCTCAGACAGCCCACCTGTGAGAAACAAAGAAAAGTGGTTAGAAAGCTACTGGTTGTAACAAGTGACCCTAATATTTAGTGGCTTACCACAACCACACTCTCTTTTTACTTTCAGTTTTGTGCTGGTTGGATGTATCTTTTCTGCTGGTTCTTCCTTTGGCACTAGCTGAGGTAGCGACATTCCCAGGACCCAAACTCCAAGCACACAAGCTTATTGAGACTATTATGTTTCCTGACATATGATTAGCTGAAGTGAGTCACATGGCCTGACCCAGAGTAAAGTGGGAGTGGATACTGGGAACCATGATATAGGGGGTCATCAATGTAACAACCTCCCACACCAAGAGTTACAGGCTCCTGGTGACATTGGCATCCACAACACTTGGGGGCTCTGATTTGTTTCCATTATGTGATGATCTCTGATGAAAACCACTTGATACCATAAATTACTGTTGCCCAGTAGGAAAATTCCTCTACCTTGGAATATAAGGAAGAATAGAATATCTTGTTCCTTTAATCTGAATCCGTGTTTGTTGAGAACTTACTAAAACCCTGTCTGAGATAAAATGAAGGATTACATACCATTTCAGGATAAAAATAAGGATAATACATAGTGTTAAAGGAGTTCACAATCTCTTTGGGGTGAGTAAGCCATTCACATTCAGAAATTTAAAACAGAACCCAACATTATGAGACACCGTGAGTCAAAACTTAACACCCCACATTAATTGAACACATACTAGGTATACTGATATCCTCTCATGGTAGCTACTTCTCCCAAAAATTCTGAAAGAAAATGACCACCCTTTGGGACAGTAATAAAGACCAGTCAAGTCTAGAAAATTACTTTGTGTTTTACCCAGCCTTGGTTCCCAGGGAAGAAAATGACATGAATAATTGAGAATTAAGAATAGTCTGAAATCCTCTCACCTCCCTGAGGCAAAGATTTCTCTTATACTGTCTTGCAAAATAAATGTGCCATAGAATGAGCAGACCATCCTGGGAATGTGAGTGTGGTTGGAAGCATGTGTATTTAAATTTTGATAATACTGTCAAACGGCCCTACTGAGGACCACATGGATTTACTCTCTCTTGGAATGTCTTTCTTCATCATTGTTTGATATTATTAGACTTCTGCCAAGCTGAACAAGAGAAAATAGTGTTTCAATACTGTTATTATTTGCATTCCTTTACCCATGAGTGAAATTGATTCTCTTGATATTTTTATAAGTCATCTGTATTTCTTTCTTGTAAAAAGTTTTTGTATCTACTATTCACTTTTCTTTAGGGGGTTGTGATTTTCTGTATTGAGTTGTATGAACTCTGAAAATAAAATCATTCTGTGTAACAATTTGTTATTTGTCATCTGAATTTTCTAGTGATTTTATCTTTAAGTAGCGATATTCAATTTTTTCTTCAGTGACTCTGGAAATTTATGATTTTCTGAGAAAGACCTGCTCATCTCCAATGTGATGATAAAAATCCATGTACACATTTATGTAGCATTATTGTTAAAACAAATTCTTTGATTATCTAGAATCTGTATTAGAAGGAGTGAAAAAGGAATCTGAGATATGGTTTTATCTTCTTCCCAAATTTTTACTTTCATGGCTCATTTCCAAGATGCTGTACACTAGGAGGTTTTCTGTTTTTCTTTGGCTATTTATAACATTTCTTCAAAGTACACTATTTCCTTAATTTCCTGATGAATCAAATTTTCTATTATTTAATTTTTGACTTCTGCATCTATATCTGTAATTGAGCTTATTCTTCACAGTTTTTGTGCCATAATATTTACTTTCTGCTTTTCGTTCTGTATATTGCTTATTATTTGAATGTACTTTAACATTTTGTTTCTTGACTTGTCAGCTTTAGATGCTGCCTGTTGCCTCCATACTGTGGAAAAGAAAAAGAAAAAGAAAAGGACTTTCCACAGCCCTGTACCTCCTTCTGATTTTGTCACATCTACACTTTTTTTAGGTCTTTATAATTTTAAGCAATTGATTTAAATTTGCTTAAAACTATTTAGTGACTTTATTACATTTTGCTGCAAAACAAATTATTCTGGAATGAATAGCTTAAAATACTAATAATCACTTATTATTTCTGAGAGTTTCTGTATGTCAGTAATTTAGACAGGGCATGGGGAGGACAGCTCTTCTCTGTACCATATTCAGGGCCTCAGTTGGAACACTTGAAGGCTGGAACCTGGAATTATCTGAAGCTTGTTTACCTACATGGCTGGAGGTTGATGCTTGTGTTGGCTGAAAGCCTAACTGAGACTCTTAACAGAGACACCTACATGTGGTCTCTCCCCACAGCCTAAGCTGCCCCACACTATGTGGTCAATTTCCAAGGGTGAGCAAAGAGAGGGAGAAAGGAAAGGAGGGAGAGGATAGAGAGGAAGAGAAGGAAAGAGAGGAGAATGAGAGAGAGAAAGGAGAGAACCAGGTGGAGGCAATATCCTTTTGATGATCTAGCCTAGGAAATCACAAGAGCATCATTTCTAATACTTGTAATAATTAGAAGTGAGTCACCAAGTCCAGTCCAACTCATGTTCCATGTGTGATTCTGGGGGCATTCAGGATTGAGCACAGCTCTTCAAATCATTGCCCTTGGCAACTGAGAAAAATGTGCAATGAGAGATCACTGTTATCTTAAATGTATACACTGTGAATTTGTGTCATAGGAAACAATGACATTGATGTGTAGATGGACAGTGAGTGACAGGTTTGCAAATAGTTTAATTTTTATAGAAATAATTATTTATAAATAAATATAATATCTAAAATTTTATTTATATTGAAATTTAATTTCTAATTTTTATTTACACAGGTGATAATTTATATTTTTCTCTTTTAATTCTAGTAGATAATCTTGATCATTTTAAGAAAACATACTCTTCTAGGAAAACATATACATATATATATATATATATATATATATTTATTTATTTATTTATTTATTTTTGTAACAGGGATTGAACCCAGGGGTGCTTAACCACCGAGTCACATCTCCAGCACTTTTTAATTTTTTGTTAGAGAACAGGGCCTCACTAGTTGCTGAGGCTGACTTTTAACTTGCAATCCTCTTGCCTCAGCCTCCCAGGCAGCTTTGATTAAAGGGATGTATCACCAAGCCTGGTTAGGAAAACATTTTAATTAAAAAAAAATAATGCATCCATTATACTTCCTTTCTTTTTTATTAATTTTTATATTTGATCTAATTAGCTGTACATGACAGTAGAATGCATTTATACATTTTTATAGATCATACATAAATGAAGTGTAATTTCTCTTTTTTTCTGATTGTACATATTGTAGGATCACATCAGTCATGCATTCATACATGTACATGAGGTAATAATGTCTGTTTCACTCTACTCTCCTTTCTACCCCCATGCTCCTTCATTCCCCTATATCTAATATAAAGTAACTCTATTATTCCCTAGTGCTGCCCCTCACTTATTGTGAATTAGCATCCACATATTAGAGAAAACATTTGGCCTTTGGTTTTTTGGGTTTGGCTTATTTCACTCAGCATGATTTTCTCCAATTCTATCCATTTACCTACAAATGTCATAATTTTATTCTTCTTTATGACTGAATAGTATTCCATTGTGTATATATACCACAGTTTCTTTATTCATTCAGCTGTTGAAGGGCATGAATGTGGGGGAAAAGACACACTTGCACATTGCTGGGGGAGTTGCAAATTGGTACAACCACTCTGAAATCTCTATACTTAGAGATTCTTCAGAAAATTTTGAATGGAACCACCATTTGACCCAGCTATCCCACTCCTTGATTTATACCCAAAGGACATAAAATTAGCATACTACAGGAACGCAGCCACATCAGTGTACATAGCAACTCAATTCATGGTAGCTAGATTGTGGAAACAAAACTTCATGTTTATGTAGGAGTTCCCACTTTAAATTTGTAAACTGTTAGAAGTGTCAATCTAAGTGGATTGTTAGTGATTAGAATAAAACACTTTATTTGAAAACATCAATCTAGTTTTCCCTACCAAATCAGCCTATGTTTGTGATTTAATAACTTGTGATTAAATTATAACCTTAAAATGCATTTCTACAGAATAGTATGCTCCTAATAAAAATCACCTTATAAGAGAACATTTATTGACAAGAGAAATTCTCAGTTTATACAGAAAAAGCTTCACCCCAACTAGAATGGTGATTATCAAGAACACAAGCAACAACAGGTGTTGGCGAGGATGTGGGGAAATAGGTACACTCATACATTGCTGGTGGAGCTGCAAATTAGTGCGACCACTCTGGAAAGCAGTATGGAGATTCCTCAGAAAGCTTGGAATGGAACCACCATCTCAGCCTATACCCAAAGGACTTAAAATCAGCATACTACAGAGATATAGCCACATCAATGTTCATAGCTGCTCAATTCACAATAACCAGATTTTGGAACCAACCTAGATGTCCTTCAATTGATGAATGGATAAAGAAACTGTGGTATATATATATACAATGGAATATTACTCAGCTATAAAGAATGATAAGATTATGGCATTTGCAGGCAAATGGATGAAATTGGAGAATATCATGCTAAGTGAGATAAGTCAATCTCAAAAAACCAAAGGATGAATGATCTTGCTGATAAGTGGATGATGACACATAATGGGGGGGTGGGAGGGGTTAGTGTTAGGCTTAGGGTTAGGGTTAGGGAGGGGGCCAAGAATGGAGGAAGGAAGGACTGAATAGTGGGAAAAGAGAGGTGGGAGGGGTGGGAGGGAGGGAAAAAATAACAGAATGAATCAAACAACGTTACCCTATGTAAATTTATGATTACACAAATGGTATGCCTTTACGCCATGTACAAACAGAGAAACAACATGTATCCCATTTGTTTACAATAGAAAAAAGAAAAAGAAAAAGAAAAAGCAAGGAAAAAACTTGGCAACTTTTGTTTTTACATTATTTCTTTACTTCTTTTTTATTTCTTTCCTTTCTTTTAGATAAAATTTTATTTTTAAAACTTATTTTAAATTTTTTATTTGTTCTAATTTTTGTACATGACAAGTAGAATGCATTTATATATTTTGATAGATCATACATAAATGGAGTATAATTTTTCATTTTGCTGATTGTACATATCGTAGAATCACATTAGTCATGCAGTCATATATGTACTGTACATGAGCTAATAATGTCTGTTTCACTCCACTATCATTCCTATCCCCTCTACCTAATATGAAGTAACTCTATTCTTCCCTATATCACCCCCTTATTGTGAATTAGCATCTGCATATCAAAGAAAACATTTGGCCTTTGGTTTTTTGGGGTTTGGCTTATTTTGTTTACCATGATATGCTCTAACTCCATCCATTTACCTACAAATGCCATAATTTTACTCTTCTTTAAAGCTGAGTAATATTCCATCATATATATGATTATATATATAATTTTCATATATATGTAATTTTCATATATATTATATTACATATATATTTTCATATATATTATATTACATATAATATATGATTTCCATATATATTATATGTTATATATAATATATATATGATTTTCATATATATTATATGTAATATATATTATATGTATGATTTTCATATATATTTAATTTTCTTATATATATGATTATATACATATATAATAATTTTCATTATCCATTCATCTGTTGAAGGGCATCTAGGTTGGTTCCATATTTTAGCTATGGCAAATTGAGCTGCTATAAACATTGATGTGGCTGTGTCACTGTAATATGTTGATTTTAAGTCCTTTGGGTATAAACCAAGGAGTGGGATAAATGAGTCAATGGTGGTTCCATTCCAAGTTTTCTGAGTAATCTCCATACTTGCTTTCCATAATGGTTGAACCATTTTGCATTCCACCAGCAATGTATGAGTGTACCTTTTTCCCCACATTCTTGCCAACATTTATTGTTGCTTGTATTCTTGATAATTGTCATTCTGATTGGAGTAAGATAAAATCTTAGAGTAGTTTTGATTTTCTTTTCTCTAATTGCTAGAGTAGCTGAACATTGTTTCATATATTTGTTGATCGATTGTATATCTTCTTCTTTGAAGTATCTATTCAGTTCCTTAGCCCATTTATTAATTGGGTTATTTTTTTTTTTTTTGGTGTTTTGAGTTCTTTATATATTCAACAGATTAATGCTTTGCAACATTTTTTTATGTTATACCTTTTCATATACAGAAGATTCTAGGCTGTCTCATTGTAGTTGGATTGTTTGACTTTATGATGTTGCAAGAGAAATGTGCATTCAGTGGAAACTGCATTTTGAACTTTGATCTGGATCTTTCCAAGGTTAACAAACTGCTCTACAATACTCTCTTAAGATGCAGGGCAATAGTAGTATGTAACAGCTTCCAGGTGGTCCCACCATTTCGATGGTCAACAAATGATTGTCCACAGTGTGCACATTGACAGCATTTTGGGGACACAGGTATTCATTAAATTACATGAGATAGTTCATACTTTATTTTAAAACAGGTCTTGTGTTAGGTGATTTTACCCAACTTGTAGGGCAATGTAAGAATTCCAAGCATATTTAAGATAAACTAGGTTAAGCTATGATGTTTGGTAGACTGGGTATGTTAAATGAATTTTTACTGTATCTATAACTTTCAACATTTTCAATTTACTATTGTAAATTGGACTTGATTTATTGGGACTTCTTTGTAAGCTGAGGAACATCAGTATACAAAATGCACAACTTGTCATGTTAACCCGTGATCTTTGAGTAATGAGATTATGAAGGATTTTTATTAAAAACATCATCTATCTCTCATGTTGACTGTATTGAGCATGAATTAGTCTTAAAATTAGAAAATATTATTTGTAAAACAAGCATAAGCTACATGACACAACTCGGAAGGTGGGTTTCAAAACTCCACATTACCAGCCTCTGGATGGGGCATACTAGAACCAGCTCTGATGGGGAGGACAAGCATATGCCCAGAACTTTCTACCAGCACTCTCCTTTTATCTTTTGCATACTCCCAGTGATAAGGGACCCTCTCCCAGTGTTTGCTGAAGACGCTGACATACTTCTCAGAATTCATTGACTGACAGTCAGTGGAAACTCTACAGTACTGGTTCCAGGTGGTCTCTTTCCCTTCCCAGAAGGAAGAACTCAGACACACTGGATTTTCAGTGCTGCTTGAATTAGCCAGATTACTATTTATTTGTTTGGAATTTCTATCTTTAGTCTCCACATCACCTTAGTGGAAATTATCCAGATAATTTTGCAGCTGTACAGACAACCTCCAAAGGTTACAAGCTTTGGTTCCACCATTGGTTGGGAAATATGTGTTTCTTGCACTCTGAAAGGATTGCTTTTGGCTTTGAGTTCTAGTACTTAGCACTTATAAAAATGAGATAAAGCACATTGGCAGCTTTGGGACTTTGGCAAGACAACAGCTATGACTGGTCTATGTATGGCTACCCTACTACATCTATGCTAAAATTGCATTTAATATTTCCTCTCACAAGTCTTTGCAACACTCACCCAGGGGGTCCAAAGGCTGAAGAACTTTAGTTCTGTTTTGCAGCCCCAATGTGACATTTATTTCCCACCCACCCAAATTTGCTCTGAGACTGTACAGAGTCATGAGACAGGAAGGTGAACTTGCAGAAAAGACACAGAAAGTTCTGGCACCTGAGCCCAGATTCAGAACATCATACTGAAGTTCTTATTACTTAAGCAAAAATATCACCCAACAGGCCAGGTGCACCCAATAATGCCAAATATATGTTTCAAAATGCAGATAGTGTGCTGCAAATTCCCCAACACAATCTCCAAGCCCACATTTGGAATCATTGCTTAGGAATGGGTGTGGTTTTAAATAATATTTTAAAATATATTATAATGGACATGCAATAAAGTACACAGTTTTGTGGTTTTTTATTTGATGAGTTTTGATAGTTATATGCACCTTCATTTAGTTACCACACAGTAGAAGATACAGAACATTCACATCGCCCAGAAAATTCTCTGTGTCTCCTCCCAATTAAGTATTATCTGTTCCAACACAAAGTAACCACAGTCTGACTTCCAGAACCAATAGATTAATTTTTCTGGTTCTACAACTTCATATAAATGGCATCATTTGTATGTGCTAGGCTTCTTTCACTTATATGAAAATTATCATAATCAAAATGGAGTCACTTATGTCAACTCTAACATGAAAGGAAGGATGAAAGAAGGAAGGAAGGAAGGAAGGAAGGAAGGAAGGAAGGTTAGTTAGTTATGAGGGAAATGTCTGAGGCATGACTGTCTAACAGGTACCATCACCAAAGACTCTTCCAGAACCATAATCTTGCACAAGGACCACTGCAACGTTAACCAAAAACAATACTTCTGTGATGACTTCTGCCCAGCAACTGTCTGTTCAGCCTGTCTGTCACTTGTTATTAATCCTTGAGCTAAAGGATTATTATTTCAAAATATATCTTATGATTCTCATTTTTGATGTTAAAAATTTCCCCTTGCTTATCAGTGAGATCATTCTTCCTTTGGTTTTTTGAGATTGGCTTATCTCACTTAGCATGATATTCTCCAGTTTCATCCATTTGCCTGCAAATGCCATAATTTTACAAATGTATGATTACACAAATGGTATGCCTTTACTCCATGTACAAACAGAGTATCAACATGTATCCTATTTGTTTACAATAAAAATAAATTAAATAAAAAATTCCACTTGCCTGAATCTCTTTGAAAGTGCTCATGGTTTGCTATAGCACATATATTCTTATTGCAATGCTTGTTTTATTTCCAAATATGTATCATTGTTCTTTGGAAAATCTCTAATTGTTATATAGGTTGACATTCAACATATTTGCAGTGTTTATTCATGTGATTGTGGGTATCCGTACTTCACTTATTTATAGTATTGAGTATGAGTCCCTGAATACATCCTGTTGATAAGTATTTGGGTGACTTGTACTTTAGGGTTATTACAAATAAGCTACTGTGAAATCTTTTTGCAAGATTCCTTGCAGTTTTATGCTTTCATTTTTCTTGAGTACATGTCTAATAGTGAAATTTCTGGGTTAAACATATGCTTAACTTCATAAGAAACTACATGGGGTGATTTGGAAAATTTAAATTTCTGATGGATTCATTGCTTCTCAGAGCTGAAAGAGAACTTGGATTTTTGGTCTTTCAGTCCTACCTGATGATTTACAAGAAGAGTGACTGAGATACAGAAATCATACTAACCTCTCCCATGGCCATCTGTCCAATAAATAGCAGAGAAGGAACATCTTTCTGGCTTCATGTTTTCTTACTGGGGGTTATCAGAAAATCCTCTTTGTTCCCACTTATGAGGGAGGAATTATTTCTGAATGGATGGCTTCATTTTCTTGCCTTAGCCCAAAGTGAAAAACAATGACTCCATGTTGACCTTATTGAATTCACACATGATCCTACTGTACATTGATTCTCATACTAGCATAGCTATAGACAGCAATGGAGATTAGGGGTGAGTCTATATTGTCTTGAGGACACATCCCATCATTTAAATTTCCCCCAAATACATAATATTGATTGGAATTTGCCTCTTGCTGTCTAGTAATGGTGATTTTATTTCTAGAAACTTCTCCTAAGGACATAAATATAGGTATATGGGAGATGAATGTAGAAATAAGGCTATGTTGTTTACAAAAGCAAAAGAAATGTCACATTTAATTATTGAAGGTCCATGATGGAATAGCATGCAGTTATACAAAAAAACCCTGAAAAATAGTAGTTTACAAAGCATGATAAAATTGTGGTAAAGAATACTTTTTGTGTAAAATATGCTTAGAATTGTCTAAAATAGAACAATCAAGAATAATATAAACAGAAGAGCATATTAAAGCAGCTCTGCAGGTAAGATAGAGGATGACTTTATGTTTTCTTTCTAATATTTCTGTTCTGTCTAACCATTTGGCACCTGCTCATTGGACCCCAACTCTGTGACAGGCAAGCTGCCAGGTGCTGGGTGTGCTGCGTGACAGACAGATTTGATGCCATGGAGTTCTTATATTTGGGGAGAGTGCGAACACAGCTAATCAGTCATTAAATAAGTAGTGTACCTTACCTAATTACATGGGGACAAAGACTATAAAGAAAACGTTAGCAAGGAGAGGGCTGGTGAGGGTGGGTATGGAAGGACAATTTTAAATAAAGAAGTCAGAAAAACTCTTGTGGAGAACTTGACATTACCATTGAAGAAGGAGGGTTTGAGTTCTATGGACTCTTGAGGGAAGAACATCGGTGACAGAGGGGCAGTGTGTGCATAGGCTGGAGCGTGACTGAGGAATGATGAGGGACCATGCAGCTGGAGAATCTTAATGGGATGCAGAAGAGAAGGAGAGGCGCCCAGGAGGGAAAAATGTAGATGCCACAAGACAGATTTGGGGTCTACCCTGATTAAGACATACATGTCAAGGGAATTTGAGCAGAGGAGCCACCTGGCAGTTATCTTATTTCCCTGACATCCCTCTGACTTCTGTGTAAAGGTGCACAGGGTGGATATAGGGTACCAGGGAGATTAGGTAGAGCTTCATTTACGTACCCCACATAGGATATTATGGAGGACTGGGTAGTGGCAATAGTAACCAGATTCAGATATATTTTGAAAATGAAAGTTTTCTGACTTCTTACATTCAATCCAACATTTTGCTGAGAAGAGCCATGGATGACTCTGGAGATTTTGAGGTGAATCACTAAAAGAATGAGAGGATGGCAATAAGGGAAGAGAAGAGAGAAGGGGAGGTAAGAAGTGTCCTTTTGGACATGTTAAATTGTGATGCTTAGTAAACATCCAGTGAGGGTTATAAGCTATCAGTTTGACACAGAAGTCTTGAGTTCAAGAGGAAGGGTGGCCAGAGAACAAAGGTGGGATCTATTGATGAATAGATGATTTTCGAATTTTGGAAGCATGATGACATTACTTGGAATTGAGAGTAGTTGGAAAGATAAGTGATTATGGTGGGAAAATGGAAAACCAATAAAAACAAATTGAGAAGGGGAACCAAGAAACTGGAAATCAAGTATCAGAAGTGCTTAAGAAGTAATTCTTGGCTCCTTATATCCAACACTGCTCAGAGATCAAGAAGTAAGGACAGAGCCCTGACCATGGATTTAGTAACCAAGACATCATGGGTGATGGACTTGCCTGTTTTGTCTCTAGTGTCTAAAACAGTATGGAACTCCAGAGAAAATAGATGACTGATTGAGGGGAAGGGCATCTGAACTTGGTTCACACATCCTAGTTTGAGCATACGCGAGGCAAAATGGGAAATAAAGGAAATATCTTGTAAAGGCGAGCAAAGAAATGAGATAGCACCTAAAGGAGAATATAAGGCTAAGAGAGGGATTTCTCAAGATGAGAGAAATTGCAGAATGCTTTTAAGATGGTGGGGATAATCCAGAAGAAAAAAATAGTAAAAGTATTTTACCAATAACCATAACAAATGCTAATCAGAGAGACTGCCAAGGAAGTACTATCTTGATTAGCAGAGGGCAAAAATACAACCTCAACCATTGGGACATAGGAGGTAGGAGCCTATCAGCAGCACTCAAAGTGTGATTTCCGGATTCTAACCCTGGCTTATCTCCTTGATTGTTGTGAACTGTGGATGGCATCTAGCTTTTCTATAACTCGATTTCTTCAACTGTATAAGGAAGGGTTGAGATCACACTCCCCAGGCTGCTCCTACACCTTACACTAACTCACAAAGGGTCCTCCATAGGCTGTCAACTTCTTGAATGGACATCAGTGTGCAACCCAGAACAAAGTCATGCAAGTCTATATTCTTATTCTTACTATGCGAGCCAAGTACAGACCCCCAACAGGGAAAGGGTTCAAGGTCTACCATACTCTGGAGACACATTCTTGGAAGCAGTGAAGTCCAACCCAACATCTTGAGGAAGTTTTCATAAAGACCTAGGATTGACATCATATGAAACACAGCTGTCAACTTTTGAACCCTAAAGAGAATTTAGACTGGGGTAAGGTCAAGTGAAGGTCTAACTGTGGAATGAAAGACTGGGTGAGATTTTAAAGCACTCTTATTTTGAAACTGTCAACAGATACCCCAAGCAGTGTCTATGATTGACATGTGTTTTAATATGAGCAGGGAAAGAGAATCCTGGTATGAGTGCAGAGGTAAGAGACCTGTTGAATGGAATCCCATGAAAATGGATCATTCCTTTTATACCCTACATTTGTTATTTAGCAGTCCATATGTTGTTAAATACCCTTTGCTTTACTGCTTTATTTATATCTGCATGATCTTGAACAGGTGACTCACCTTCTTTGAGAAGCACTTATTTCTAAAGTGGGCATAATACAAACAATTCACAGGATTGCAGTGAAGATTAATGTTTAATTATTCATATAAAAAGCATTTTGTAGAATGTAAGGGATCTGGAACTGTTAGCTCAATCTTTCAATGGATTCTTCCACATTAATGCAAATTGGAAAATTTGGAATAAAAGTTAAACCATAAATGTGGCTGAAATTCATGCATAAAAGTAATCAAATGGAAGCTCTGCATTTGGAGTAAAACTAGAAAGCAATTTTGGTCTCGGATGAGGAATCCATCTGTAGAGTGTGGCTCCTGGGGCATCTTTGTAAAAGGTGGATGTGTGGAGCAAGCCATATGTTTCTTTAAGCATCCAGTGCAGAATCACTGAGGGAAGACCCACCCTCTCTGCAGGCCAATTGGTTGGCAAATTCACTTCTTGGAGAATTCCAATTCCCCTCCCGATATTGACCATTTGAGGAGAGAAATATTTCCTGAGAGGATTCCCTTAACCCTATTTTTTAGTCCTGATGGAATAGCTGATCTTTCTCCTATGATTTGTTTTGGTGCAGAGCATAGAAGTCCAAGACTCACAAGTCAATTAAAATATGGTTACATATATTTTATAGTCACTTTACAACCACTTTGTAAATATTTATTTAAATTATATGAATTAATTACAACTTCTCATTATTTGTAAATTAAGACTGCTCCAGACGTTAGTCCAGCTCAAGTCCAACCAATTCCAACTCAATCAACTCTGACATCAAATTTCTAGAAAAACTGTGTATTTCTAACAATAAATATGTTTAAGAGCTTAGTTGAATATGTTCAATAATTTTCAGATTCCTGCTTTGTGAATGTGGAGTGATGGGCAGGACAAATTTCTGCAAATTTGGATGTACAAATGAGGATGAAGGAAAGCAGCCTTTCTCTGAGCTGTCTTATTATATTATTTTACTCAATATTCAGGAATCCCTAAATGCATTTAAGGATAATTTAATTTTTTCTAGATGGGATAGGAAGAGAAGCAGGGGCTCACACTGCATTTTCTTTTTCCACTTCACAGACAGGTCACTCAGATCATTTTTATTCCTTCAAATTTCCCCTCTCTTTCTGAGAATGCATTCCATTTTGCTCCTTCATACCTTGCCAGGTGACTTAGCTTAAAAATTTATCCCATTCATTAACTTGGTAAATATTTACTGAGTACCTCTTTTGTGCTAAGCACCAGGCTGGAATGGTGAATGAAATGGGGCCTCTATTTTTGCATAGCATATCACCTGGTCAGGGCAACCGCCATGATAGCACAACATGTCTTGTTTGGGGTAAGTTTGGAGAGTGGGGATAATTGGAGAATACTCCAAACTTAGTATTGGAGGATTAAAAGAGGCATCATAGACAGGACATAGTTGAACCACAGACCTGAAGGACACATAGGAGCTGGCAAGGGAATAAGGATCTAAGAGGAGAAATACCATGGGTACAGGACTAATGGAGAACTAGGTACATTTCTGTAACTGAAAGGAACTGTCAGTGTGGCAACTGTGGAGTTTGATTAAAGGATGTCAAAACTGGAGGTGTAGGACATAGCATAGACAGATCTATGGAGCCCCTGATGCCAGACTGAGGAAATTGGAGTGTATCCTGAGATGATTCAGCAAAATTGCAGAGAAGAATAAAAAAGATTGCCGTCACCATAATTCAGGCAAGAGTTGGTAGTAGCTTAGTCTAGGGCTAGCAGTAGCAGAAAAATGAGGATGGAGAAAAGTGACCAGTTCAATACAGAGAATGGAAGTGCCAGGATTTGGGGGTGAATTGTTCAAATTTATGCCTTGAGTACTGGGGCCCATTTTAGACAAAAGAGCAGTTTTGACACTCAAGATGTTGAGTTCTGTAATGATCTTTCTCTTTTACTAAATTGATTAATTAACTTATTTTATTATTTATTTATTTATTTATTGGTAGTACTGGGGATTGAACCCAGAGGTTCTTCACCTTGGAGCTATACTATCCCTGCCCTTTTAATTTTTTGAGACAGCGTCTCACTAACTTGATGAGACTGGCCTCAAATGAACAATCCTTCTGCCTCAGGCTCCCCAGTTACTGGGATTACAGATATTTTCCAATGTGCTGAGCTGTAATGATAATTTTTAGTTAAATGTACCAGTGATAATACACACTGATTCAGTGGATGAGGAAAGAGACTGTGATGGCCTGTTCATGGCAATATCTACCTCCTTTCTCCCTGTCCTAGTAAATGGGCATCTGTCGTAGTAAATGCATGACTGTCTATAGCAAGTAGCAATCTATTAACAGAAACAAAGGGAAAGGAGTAGCCAGATTCAGCCCTTTAGTGCCCTTCCCTTTAGGAGAGAGCAAGAGAGAACCTGAAGGGAAAGCTTAATTTTCTCTCATCTCTTTTTATCTGCCTAAAGGTAATGCAATTGCCTCTGACTTCCCAGGGAACTGAGAAGCGCCCACATTCCTCACTAAGGCCAAGGGCAGAGGCCACCCTGGGAATGTTTGTGCTGTTAATTTTTTGCAGTTGAATCATATTGACGAAATTGTTTCCAAGTTGCTCAAACATGGATTGAGAAGCTGAGTGCTTTGCTGGAGATTAGCATACTTCCTTGATGACATCACGTGGCTCATGTCACCAGCTAAAGGACCATCAATAAAACAAGTGGTTAAGTCTATGTAGTTCCAAAAGATAGAATTTTCCTCAAAAGATAACCAATAAAGCATCAAGAAAAAAGTCAATTCTAGCAGGGAGTTTCTTTGGTGAACTTGACAGTCTAGTTAGTGTCTGCCAAGTGTATATTAAAGCACAAACAGTAAGAAAAAACAAAACAAAAAGCAGTGTTGATTTTAACTAGCATTTATCATTTCCTGAAGTGGGTTTTGAGAGAATGCTAAAAGAGATTAGCTATAAAGGACTGAAATTTTTTTGCAGGAAAAACACAATGCCAGGGTTTGGCAATGATACCACATGCCTGAATCAGAACTATTTCTAAAATATATTCTCTTGGGGCATCCTGTATTTCTTTGTTTCTGAGCTGCATAACAGAATGTTTTCTTAAAAAGCAAATATGTAAAAAGAAATGAAAATGATCATTATTTGACCCAGGAAGTTTTCTCCAAACAAGTGTAAACACTGGGACTTGAAACTTGGCTAAATAAATCCTTATTCTATGCCATGACATCATTAAGCCAATAAAAAATATGCTGTATGATAACTACGCCAAATCTCATTTATTTAGAGAAATGAAAGTAGAATAAAAGGCAGAAAATAAGCAAATGTTGAAACAGAACCTCGTGTTCTGTGGTGCAAAGCAGAGAACCAGAATAGTACAGGGAAGGTGGAGAGAACCATAAGGTCTGTAAGGTTGAGAACAAGATGGTACTGTGATCTTCTGCAAGATCATGTGAATGCTCCTGGTAAGGTTCATGATGCCCTCACTAGTGACTTATGGTCACTAATAAACACAAGGATTTTGTTTTCCTGGAATTTACTTTCCCAAATAAATGTCAGCTTTAATTATATCATGGTCTTCTCATTTTGCTTCAGTCCCACTGACCACATCTTCCCACCTTTTGCTATTCTCTACCTGTCTTCTAAAGGCAGAACACTATCTTCTCTTTTTCTTTTATTTGCTCTTTCTGGATGAACTCACCCAGTCCATTGTTGTAAATATCACGAAAAATTTGATGAATCCCCAATCTAAATCTTTGACATTACCTCTTCCTATGTCTCAGATACATTCCACAGGTGGATTTTAGCTTTGATGCCAGTAAATCCTGCTTAGTTTATTGCTAAAGAGATGCAGCTGGTCACTCTCTCTGCACCACTGATCAAGATACCATTGTTTCTTTCCTGGCTAACTAAGTAGATTCCAACTTCTTCTTCCTGTCCTTTGACAATATAGTCTACCTCATAACACTCAGAGTAAACTTATGGAAGTAGAAATCAGTCTACCTCCAAGACAGCTGCCCATAGAACATCAACTAGATTTCAATCCCTCTCGCCCTGGGATGCAGAACTCTTTGAGCCCCACCTCATCTCAAACCACTCTCCCACTTTGGTCTTCTGTGTTTGACAATCTTACTCCAAGGTCTGGAACATGCCCTGGCTTTTGCATGAATGGCTCTATCTTTTGCTCAGTTTATTCCATTCTAGCTCATTCTGTGTCACTCAGAATCAGTTTCCAGATGACCTTCTCAGAGTTACACTGTAGTGGTCCCCGCTGGTGCCTCCCTTTGTTTAAATTTCTGACAGCACTGGTTTTCCTCTTGTCCATTCAGTATTCATTGCTGTTTTGTGCCTCTTTCCATTTTCTGACCATCACAGGAACATCCTTTTGTATGGAGGATGCCCCCTTTTAAATAATTGCTGAACAGCTGACTTGAGTGAATGGACAGCTCATGTGTCCCTCATGGGTCCTGTATCTTGGGGCCTACCTAGGTAAGTGTTGAAGATCTAGTTATTGTTAAATATCAATGTTAAAATTCCAAGAAGTTAGAATAAATTTGAAATTAGGGGTGATGATGTTTTATTTAATGAATGGATCTCAGATTTGTTTTTCTAGAAATTTCACAACAAAAATAATTCCAAATTTCCAATCAATTCCAAATTTTATTTGCCTTCCTGTTCTACCTTTTACCCCCATTTTATCAGGGTTAAGAGAAAACCCATTAATTCATATACTGGCTTTCTCTTCCTCTTTATTTCTCACTGAAGGGATGATTACAAATTATTTTGATATATGGCAGAGCAACATTTTCCCCCAAACACATATTTGTCTGAATTTAACACTTATTCATGTTTTAAAATAAAAATTCATTGAACTATACTTATAGAAAGCAGATCCATGTTTGCCTAGGGTATAAATGGGTGGATATTGACTTCAAGGGGGCTAAAGTTTATAGAAATGTTATTTTTGTTGGTGCAATGTTAGATAGCATGCAGTATACATTTGACAAACTCATCAAACTGTACACTTCCAGTGTACACGTTTATTGAATGCAACTTGTACTTCAATAAAGGTGACTTTTAAAATCCATAACAATTATGGTATTAAACACTCTGCTTAATGTCTTATGTTGAGTATTTTAATATTCCCGAATATTATATGATATACTGCACATTATACATCTATGCTCTATAGATATGAACAGAGCGACTCTGCTTCTGCCTATGAGTTTAATTCTATGCAAAACACTTACCTGAAAAATCTTTTGTTTTTTTGAGAGGAAAAATATTTCTTTATCTCAATCCTGAAATATATTGATCACCTGAAACATTTTCTCCAAACTAATTATCTGTCTGGCTTTGGGTTCTCCCAAAAGCAGACTCTGAGATGAGGATTTGGATACAAGTCATTAATTTGGGAGTTGGTGTCAGCAGGCTTGGACCATAATTGCACAAGACACAATCCCTAATGTTATAATCCTAAATGTTGAAATATTGAAAGATGGAAATCCCTAAAGTGTAAAATACTGAAAATATAGTTCTAGAAAAAATAATAAAAATTCTTTAAAAGACATTTGCTTTCTTTTTATAAAGAGAACTTCTCCGAGAACATACAAAGCATGATATAAAACTTCCCCTGCTACTATACACAATAAAGTAGGCAATAATAACAAACATTTTTGTGAGCATAAGCACTCAGGTATACTAATGACATCAAATCAAAATCAAAATTCACTGAACTACAGTGATAGAAAGCAGCTGTCATTTAATTTAGGCTGACTTCATCTTTCAAAAGTTTACTGAATGTTATGGAATAGATTAGATTATCAAATTTCATGGGTATGGTGGTTGCAAGTAGACAAACTATTCATAAAGAAATAGATCAAGAAATGTTTAAATGCATATTGCTATGGTTGATAATTGTTCACACCCAGTTTTATAACTGTGGTCATCTGAAATATGTGATAAATAATATCTATCTATCTCTCTCTCTCTCTCTCTCTTTCTCTCTGTCTCTCTCTCTCTCTCTCTCTCTCTCTCTCTCTCTCTCTCTCTCTCTCTACCCCTTTCTGGCAGTACTAGGACTCAAACTCAGGACCATACACTTGCAAGGCAAGGGTTCTACCACTGAGTGACACTCGCAGTTCCTACCTTTTGGCAAGATGATGCAAAAGCTACAAGGGGTCATCAAGTCCATATACAGTCACTCAAAAAGTTGAGATCTGGAGAAATTTTATCTCTCACAAATGCAGGTGCACAAACAGGACAGTTCTTCAATTATTTGAGAAGTTTCAACAGTACACTGTGCTTACACACAAAATCAACATTGTAAATGCACTTGTGCAGAGTCAAATTGACAAAAAATAAAAAAAGAGAGAACTCTCTAAAAGTCTTTACAGTTTTGGAACTAAGCAAAGGTGAACTACATAGCACAGTGAATTGTAAAGATTATGGATGCTGATGATTTAAAATTGTATGAAAAAAATCAGAGAGAGGTAAAGAAGAAAGTTAAGAAAAGTTGACAGATTAAAAAAAAGTGTGTCACAGAGATAGGGGGATGGGTGATAGCACAGAGGAGGTGGGTTGATTTTGATGATCAATACCTGTCTTTGGAAGTTTCATACATGATGAATAGCTACTTTTTTCTTTTAGAGCACAATTCTCCTTGAAGAATACTTTTAGTTATTTTCTACATGGCACAGCACTTTAAAAATTTTTCTATGATTCATTATACACTGACATTAGCATTCCTTATTACAATTTTCCCATCCTCTGTGCTATGCTTCTGTTTTTGGATAAATGGAAACCCTTTTCACAAATTCACTCATATACAGAGTACAGATTTTGTGGAAGCAGTCCTGGTAATGGAACAGGAGAACTCATTGTGTGAGTGACTCCTTATCCTACCAGTAATGTAAGTATTTTCCAACCAGTCCGTTGCTTTGCTGGCTTCTTCAGGCAAATGTGGTTCTAATTCATTAAAAACTCCTGGAATTTCATCAGTTGGAAGGAATTCCAATGCGGAAAAATGATACATTTTTCAACTGGCCAATCCTTCCCCCAGAATTTGGCTTTCTACCCCTCTTGCAGACTTCTGCCCACACCCTTTTATAAATTTCAGAATTTCAGCTTTCATGATTTTGATATTCAGCATTTTAAACTTTGAGGGTTGTGATTTTCAGGAGTTTAGATTTTAGGAAGTTTAGATTTAAGGGATTTTGATCTTTCGGGATTTCCACTTTTGTAATTATGGTGTTTGTAATTGTGTTTTTCAGGATTACCATTGGCACCTGTCTCCATAAGTGGTTCTTTGCAGTAGTAGGAGTGTGCAAAAGAGCAAGGAAGAAAGTCATTACCAGTTGTGCTAATGACCAGCTGGCCATTCTGGGCTCAGTTCTGTCACTGTCCCACCTGGGAGGAGGCTGTGGTGGCATTTTTCCACAAGCTTCATCAGCAGGAAATGAAATATTCCTCTGGGTCATTAACTCCACTGGACTCACATGCTTGGGGACCAGAAAGAGTCATCAGGCAGTCACAGATGCCTATACTAAGAAACTGCTGGGTTATGGTGAAAGGAAACAATAGGTACTAAGAGGATATGGAGGATTATAGCAGTAGCTGCTAAATATACTGTATGTGAAAAGTCCATCCAAGCTTTCTTGTTTTATTCTTCATTGTTACCAGAGTTTTATTCACATGTTTTCCTTTCTCTCCTTTAATCGTAGACTGGTTCTATGTGGCTCTTCTGTCTTCTCAAATTAAAACAGTAAAATTAATCATAGTCAAAAGTAATGACTTGAACTATTTTCACTTATAAGATCCTCATGTACACATTGGAGTATTCCTCTAATTTTCTGAGCCCTAATTATGCATCGGATAATAAAACCATGTGACTTCTGTACTCGTTTGTCAAAACAATTCTAGGATAAGAATGAGTGTTTATCCCTACTTTGCAGGTGCAGAAACTAAGACTTTGAAAGGTTGAGAAATTGCCTACTAGAATTGGCCAACATAGCTGAAATCCAAGACCAGGCTGCTCTGCCCAAGCTCTCAACTACAGTTCTCTATCCTTGCTGTAGATTTTCAACCACTAAGTTGCTCATTTTCCACTGGGTGTCTCTATTCAAAATCAGAGCATCTGAAATGCAAAAAAAAAAAAAAAAAAAAGAATCACAAATGTCGTCAGTGAGCATGGAGTCAGAGAAAAGAGATGCAGAGTGTTTAGAGACATGAAGTACATGAGAAAACTTACATAAATCATGTCAAGATGCTCACTGAAAGTTTACCAAGAAAGATATATTTTATTCCATAATAATACAATAAAAAAGGAAATAGTCCCAGCCAGGCACAGTGTGCATGCCAGTAATCCCAGGGACTTGGGAGACAGACAGGAGGATCACAAGTTCAAGGCCATCCTCAGCAACTTAGAAAGACCCTGTCCTAAAAAATAAATAAATAAATAAATAAAAACAACTGGGGGGGATGTGGCTTAGTGGCAAAGCATCCCTAAATTCAATACCAGGATTAAATAAACAAACAACAACAACAACAAAAAAAAAAACCCAGAATAGTTCTCATTACAAAGATTACATTAGTACATATGAGCACAAAGAATATATTCAAATATTGACTTGTCTAGGGTCTGAGATGACAGGGTCTGAGGATTGTGGATATGACACTGAACATGTACCCTGCAGAAAGCTGAGTATCCCAGCCATGGACCCAGAATTTACTGTCACTTATCATCCTAACATATCCAACACCAGTGTCCAACTTATCTATCTTCATGTTTTCCGCTCACTGGTTCCATGGTGCCAATCTCATTTGACTTTTTCTGCCATTTCTCTACCCATAGATGTTATGGTTAAAAATAAGATGAGGTGACAGACTGTGTAATAAAGAGGTGACTGGGGACATTTCTTTCTTGTTAAAAACCTCTTCCTTTTTTCCACCCACTATGCTTTGCAATGATTTTCTTTCTATTCTAGAATGCATGATGAATTGGCCTCCTTCCTTGACTCACTTTCCCCTCCCCGACTTGTGTTTCCTGGGATCATCCAAACAAATCATTCGCATTCAAATCCTTGTCTCAATATTGGCTTCTGGTAGAACTCAATCTGAGACAACATATTACCACTACAAAATCCAATATACTGTGACTTGATTCCACAAGCAGATTTTTGAGTTCCTGAGGCTGAGACTAGGTTTCGTATATTTATAACATCTATACATAATCAAGAGCACCATATGGTATACCCAACACTACAATGTTATTTTATAAAAAGTTCTGTGATGTTAACATAGAGTTGGGCCTCTGAATCTGCAGGTTCCACATTCTTGGACTCCATCAATTGCATATAATTGTAAGTAAGCTTCTGATTATTGGTCTGTGTTGAACATGTAGGGATCACTTTTTCTTGTTAATCATTGCTTTAAAAATACAGTAAAATAAGCATTTACATAACATTTACATTGTATTAGGGATTATAAGTAATCCTGAGATTTAAAGAGTTACGGAAGATGTGCACAAGTGACATGCAAATACTATGCATTTTACATGAGGGACTTAAGGATCCTCCAATATTGTTATCTGCAGGGAGTCCTAGCACCAATTTCCTGCAGATACTAAGAGACACTGTTTTAGGCTTTTGGAGTAAAACAGCAGAGATCAAGGACAGGCTGCAGAAGTAAGCAGAGCAGAGTTTGCTGCCTGTACCTTTACTTGCTGGCTCAGGGTCACTGTGTTCCCACCTAAACCTAAACTGTATCCCAGGTGGGAGTTGCAGAAATCACCGAGGGAGGGGAAGGCAGCTCTGGAGTGAGAGTGTTAAACTCCTACAGGCTGGTTGTGGAATATTATTCCATTTTATTCCTTTTCTCTTTGCATGGGCTGCGGGAAACTCAAATTTAAATTTAGTGTGGCTCACTTCTCAACAAGAGTTGACTTTATGCCGTGGTTTTCTCCGGTTGCTCCTATTTCCCCCACCATCCTTCATATTCCTCTTCATGTTCTCATTTATTTTATCCTGTCATGTGTTTACCTATGTGTATTGCAAATCACTTTTTAAGGAGAAAGATAACAAGATAGAAGAACCCCCCCTACCTTTGCCAGGTATCAATGAGGACATTCAGGGAGCTCCTAAGGGAGGAAGAGCTGGGTCGGGTCCCAGAGCTAATGAATGGCAGCACTGGGATTTAGTTTGGGATCATTGTCGTGCATCATAGGATGGGCTTCTGCTGTGATGTCCCAGAGTCCATTTTCTGCCTGTTTGGAAATTCAGTCTCATCTGAGCGGGGACTTGAGCTTGAGAACACAGGCAAAGAATGATGGTGTTTGACATGCAACTGACAGTGTCAGTGTTAGCATAATCAGAACAATCGGGGTGGCCTCCAATTTTATGGTCAGCTCTCTCTTGAGAGTCTAATGATTTCCAGCTGTGGTTTCTGAATACCCAGCCTCTGGGAAACCACAGATTGGTGGAACCTGGGCTTTGAATTTGGCAGCACTTGGCACTTGATTTTCAAAGGAGGGATCCTCAAAATAACTGCCCTTGCAAAAGAGAGGCACTTGGGAATGCTTCCACACACTGAGGGTTGTCTGTGACTCATAATCGGGAATTAAAAGGAAAAAAAAAAAAAACCCTCCTTACTGAATAAGGATAAATTCTCCTCTCCATCCTTGCAGTTTTACTCCTTCAAAGCCAATTTATTAACACTGACAATTTCACCTATGTCATTTAATGATTATGTTCTAAAATTCTTTTTTCTCTATAGGGAAGCTACCTTTTTGTTCATAACATGATGACATTTCAGTGGGTTTTGGATATTACTAAACATTCATCATTATTTTATTAAATTGTTTTTCTTATTGGTGAAACCTAACATGTCAAAAGGTTTTGTGGTTTTCATAATGACCAATTAAATTTGGAAGTGGTATTACCTCACTAGTCCTTCAATTGTTTCTCCAAATGTAAAATTGGATATAGGTATTTATCGCATATGAAGGTGTTTGGGTTTACTCTAGGGAGATGGTCAGTCCTCAGTTTCTGCCAGGAGGAGAAAGAGACTCAATTTGCAATGGAGTCAAAGGACAGGCAGAGTCAAGCGGAAGTGAGGCGGTCAGCTGGGACACCAGGGCCGCGAAGGAAGGATAGCGGCTGGGATGAAGTGGTGGCCAAGGGATCGGAAGAGGAAGATCTGAAGACACCAGGGCAGTACACCTGACAGGACCTACGGATGCAAAGGTACGTTCCTTCTAAGGAAAGTCGCAGAATGTCCCAGCTCAGTGGGAATTGGAACACCTGCCCCCAAATCTCTGGGCCCAGGGAAAAGGACAGGAAAGAGAGAGAGGAGAAAAAAAGGCAGGGATGGGGAGAGGAGAAGAGTGTGGAAAGCAACAGAGACCAGGGAAGGGAGAGGACGGGGGAAGGAAAAGAAGAAGAGCCAAGCAAGAGAGGAAGTCCAGAGAATGGTGGGTAGAGGATATCACAGAGTCCTAACTTCAGAAGGACTGAGAAGAGCAGCTAACCCAACCCTCTACTTGAAGGTAGAAAACCCAGGGCCTTTCTCAAGCTCATGTGCTGGTCAAAGGTGACCTCAAAGTTAGGACTATGTCCAATGTGAATTTCGTTAGAATCAATCGTGAACATGCTATAGTCCAGTTCTAGAATGTCCCCCCAAGGGCCACAGGTTAAAGATTTGGTCTCCAACTTGGCACTACTTGGAACTGGTGGGAACATTTAAGAGGTGGGACCTACTGTGAAGTCAGGTCGTTGAGGGCATGCCTGAGAAGGGGGTTGTGATACCCTCGACTCTTCTTCTCACTCTTTTGCTTCCGTGGAGTATACACAAGCTAAATAGAAGAAGAAGGGGATCTAAAAGGATGGAAGTCAGATGACAGGAGGAGAGGGACTTGAGGGCCATGTAGAGTGAGGTGCGCCTTACCTGCTTTAACCTGTGTGGAAAGGGATCTACCATTTGCAACCCCCAGAGATTAGAGGGTTGCATTCATCAATTTCTTCTGCTCATTTCTCAAATCAGAAAAGGGAGGTCCTGAGAAGTTCAGGGACTATCACCCTGATGAGAAGGCTACTGGATGAGGGTGAAACCCAGATATTTAAGAGGGGTAAGACATGTGAGTAGGAAGTGATTCAGAAACCAGAGGAAAACCACAGACAGAATCAGAAAGGGCACCTCATGGTTGTGTGATCAGCCCTCACAAAGAGGGGGGCCTACTGAGAGGACTTATGTCTTTAGAGTCATGTTTGTGAAGGGGGTTGTGGGACCCTGGTCTTCTCTTCTCACTCTTTTGCTTTCTGGGAATATACACAGGCTAAAGAAGGAGGAGGGTATCTATAAGGGTGGGTGTCAAGAGTGGCCTTGTTCACTCTTTAATGCAAAATACTGGGATTTCAGGCAGTCAAATTGACATGAAGTATTTAAGTTGTCATTCTGAGAGCGTTCAAATTACTTGTGAAGCTCAAAGTTGTCACATTTTGATCCCTACTGCATTACTGTTTTTTTTTTTTTTCAGTTAAGATTGAAATATAAAGAAAATACATGCAACCACAGCCCTCTCCCAAATATGACAGAATTTGTTCTCTTCAGGGAATGGGGTCAACTTAATGGATCTCATCAACATCTCTTCTGTGATATCATAAACTGTCTCCTTAGATTTCAGGTGCTGGAATCTGGAAGGATCAAGTGGCTTCTTCAGTGTGAAGGCTGATGTGGCCACTGACTGATGCTGGAAAAGTAGAGGCCCTGCTGGGGTGGGAGACTCTGTACCTCCTGATCTAACCTGATGCTGCGGGAGGGGTTTTATCTAGACATGGTTCTCTCACCTTAGATGAGATCTCAGTAAGGTCAGAAATAGCTATTCTATCCCACACAGAATTCACTAAGTTTGATCATCTTCCAATAGTTTTAGCAAATCTACTTAATTTAAAAAATTCCTAACTTCTTCCCAATATCTTGTATAGTGCGATGGTCCAGAAGGTGACTGTAGAGCCAGTCTCATAGCTGTGACACTGCTTCTGACAATTTGCTCCCTCCCACAGCACAACTGGGACACAGTGCCTGCCCCTCCCCTGTACCTGTGGTCCTTGCCCTCAGATGAGAACAATGAACCCACCTCATGGCTAAGTAACTTAGTTATATAGGTTCTTAGAACAGTCATTTAGGAGAGTTGTATCAGTTTTAGTGTTTATTTGTGTTACTGTCATACATAGGCATAGTGACCCTGACTTTGAACAATGGAATCTGAAGTCAGGGACACTTAGAATAGTTCTAAGTTTATTCCCTAGAATTTTTTTTTTCTGTCTGTATCTGTTTTGTTTCTGTGTTAGCATAATTTCATGGTACCCACCAGGAATTATTTTAGACACTGGTGCCTGAATCCAGAATCCTTTCAAAACTTCAAGTTTCCCAGGAATGTAAAAGTTTCTTGAAAGTTTGGGGAAAGATTTCGAAATAGGAAAAAATTGTGAAAAAAATTTCGAAATAGGAAAAAACATGGAGTAGAAACTGAGTGAATCCTTTGTTAGGATAAATAACTGAGGATAAAGAATTGAGTGAATCCTTTTTAAGCTAAACAGGATCATAAAAATGGAATGGAGCGTGACCCAAAATGGAAATCAGAAATGAAAATAAATCTTCAGACTTGTCTATAGTTCACAGAGCAGAAGGAGAAAAGTAAGAACATTTCCCCTAATGGCTGCTGAGCTCTATGTTGGTGTGACCCTGCTATAGTTTGGACCTGAATGTCCTCCAAAGGCCCATTCATTAAAGAATTGGTCTTCAGTGTGGCACTACTGGAAGGTGGTAGAACTGTTAAGAGGTGGTGTCTAGGAGTAGAACCTTTAAGAAGTGAGTATTAAGTCATTGGTAGCATGCCTTTGAAGGAGCTTGTGGGAAGCTGGTCTCCTCATTTTTTTCTTTTGCTTCCTGACCCCCATGAGATGAGCAGCTTTGCTCTACTATGCATTCTCTGCCATGATGTGCTGCTTCCCTAAGACCCAAAAGCAATGGGCCAATTGATTATGGGTTGAAATATCTAAAACTGTGGGCCACAATAAACCTTTCCTCTTTGTAAGTTGATTACATCAGGCATTTTGTTACAGTAATAGAAAACTGACTAATAGACTCCTAAATGAAACCTCACCAAGTCCTACGTAGAATGGGAGAGGGTGACACACGACAATGAACAGTACTGGGTCACATCAGGTTTGACTCTTTAGTGTGATATTGGACATGTTAGGGAATGCATCTCAGAACTCTGACTTGAGTGGGCTGGCCAGCTATGTTTTCAACCTGGAAAGAACTGTGCTCATTCATCTGTGCTGCACTTTTGCCAAGGAGAGAGTCATGTCTATTGCAGATGAGAGGCAGCCATCACATGAGGGCAGAAAATATGGTCAATCAGCCAAAAAGATCTGGGACAGGACTTTGACAGAGGCCTGACGAGCAGGTCAAGATCAGTGTGGAGAAGAGGGACCCCATGACTCAGAAAAAGGACTAAGAACCTAGTGGGCAATATGGAACCTCCTGAATGGCACAGAAAGGATTGGATGAGTGAACAATCCTGTTGCAAGAACTACTATGGCTTGGCAAACAACTCTAGTCAGTATAAGTCTCAAAAGAGACAGACTCTGAGGGCCACACTTGGGCAGCACCATGGATAGTTCCTTAGGAAATTGTGCTTGCAACAAGGTGTTAAGAAGGATTCTGAGGCTGTGCCAAGCAAGAAAATTTGCTATGATTGATTAATGATGCCTGCCATGGACATGTGACATGGTGTAGTGGAACGTTTGCAATAGATTTGCCTGTCCTGATGAAAGATGACTCTTGATCCATCAGAAGGTGTTTTGCATTGCATCTCAGCAAATTCACACATTGGGGATATGGGTCTCTAAATACATAAGAGTAATTCTCCTGTGTGTATATGATTCTTTCCACTAACTCCTTTCATCTGAGGTCCACTTTTACTCTCCTGCCCATGTCTGTCTGGAATCAAGGAGGTTCCTGAGAGCTGGACTTTCGAGTTGGAAAGTTGATTCCACTTTCCTCATGAATGACCTGCAGGTGTGACACCAGATGTTGCTCCATGTGGACATGGGTAACCATGATAATTTCTCCAATTCTTGAGTTCAACTGTAGACTGAGTCTAGAAAACTCTGTTATATCAATCTGGGGACTAGAGATGAGAGTGAGCACATGGCTCACCATGTAGAAATGTCACCTTGTAAAGACCCAGTCCCCTTAAACAATATCTTTCCCCTGTGTAAGGTTTTCTATGGCTTTCAGGAACCTGAGGAGGTGTCACCACTGCCATGGACATGCAGGCTTGGGATGTGTCCTGCCTACAGAATTTTTTCTAATCATAGCCATGGTGTTTTGGGCCTGGGCACATCATGTGAGGATTTCCATGCAGTTGATGTACAGTGAGCACATTCAGGGCCATCTGTTGCTGGGAAAAGTTTATCTCTTTGACTCAGAGAACCACTTGTCTCTCAGTCTCTGAAAGAATTTTGAAATAGGACATGGATTTTTTTTTTGCCACCATTTCTAAGACTCTTTCTCCTCTTCCCTCTATAGTTACCCCTGTCAGTCCTGATGGGGAAATGTCCAGTACTACTTTCTTTTCCTATAATTCTCTTGATTATCCCCAGACTTCCAAACAGTTTATTTTCTTAATCTCCTAGGTAAAAAAGTGATAAAGATTTGGATTTTCCCTGGTTCTTCAATGTCCCTTTCTGCAGTATTATACACTATAGCATTATACCAGTGACTCTGTACTGGTAACTGGAAGAGAAACTGCTAAATGCTTACCTGTAGATGCTGATGATAAAGGTGCAACATCATCCCAGACTTTGGACTCCCAAAAAGAACCTGAAGAAGTGATAAATGACTATTGTGGTGGGTTCTCCAGTTCAGTGGCACTGAGGTTGTTTTAGTTTTTTCGCTGGTGTGACTAAAGGATATAACCAAAACAATTGTAGCAGAGGAAAGTTTATTTGAGAACTCATGGTTTCAGAGGTATTAGTCCATAGAAGACTGGTTCCATTCCTCCAGTCTTGAGGTGAGGCTGAACGTCATGGCTGGAGAGTGTGGTGGAGGGAAGCAGCTCACATCATGATAAGGAAGCAGAGAGAGGAGAGAGAGAGAGATCTCCACTTTCCAGATACAAATATATACCCCAAAGCCACACCCCCAGTTCCAATCATCAACTTTTTCATACACAGTGAAACAATTTTCAGACACAAGCATCTTGGTGAACCTTTATGCAACCTACTGCACATACAATTAGAAACTTTAGAAGTATTGGTTAGAGGCTGAGGGTGCTGGACCAGTTCCCTCATTGTACTGGTGAGGTCAGTGTTCAGGGTAGAGAATCTCACCTTTTCAGCATGTAGACATGCCCTGGTCAACCTTCCTGCTCTCCAGTGGAGCAGTATTTCCAACTACATGAGTGCATTTGAAGTCTCTTCACCACTTCTGGATGATATAGAACAACAACTCCAGCCTTCCTAGTCTTCTATTCCCTCACCTATAAATGTGATCTAAAAGTACCTATCACCTCAAGTCATATGGCAGGGTCTACCCAGGTCAAACATATATGATATGTTCTGGTATCTTTCAACATTAACTGCTGTGATTTCTCTCATTGTTGTCTAAGTCCTCTCCGTGCTTCTCAAAGATTTCCTAATTAATGACTAATACTAGTAATGACTAATACTCATCAGTATTTTGGACAGGTCAATGCATGAGTGAAAAATGAAAGGTTAATGGAACTTTCTTTCAGGGTCATATTTATCTCTTGGTGACCTTTGACTTACTCTAACAAAGCCACTCTGTCATACAAGATGTTTTCTTCCTTATGTAACTTCACATTGCAGGGCTGATACAGGGCTATTTACTTCAACCACACAGGTACAGACCTCCCATCAGACCCCAAATCAGATCTTGGAGTCCCATTTCCTATTCCAGCTCTAACTTGGTTCAAAGTTGGGTCATAACCTGGGTATGTTTTTATTGTTAGGTGTGCTGTCACTCATGTAAGTTGTAAGGGAGAGAGAACCAAACCATATACAAAGGAAAAAGACTGGTTGTTGAGGGGCATTCTTTTTCTTTTTCCTTTTTTCTTTCTATACTTTTTGTTGTTCTGGGGATTGAACCTAGGGGCTTTCTACCACTGATATACATCCTCAGTCCTTTTAACTTTTTATTTTGAGACAGGGTCTCACTAAGTTGCTTTGGGCCTCACTAGATTGCTGAGACTGGCCTCAAACTTGTGATCCTCCTGCCTCAGCCCCCCAAGTCACTGAAATTATAGGTATGCACCACCACACCTGGCTGTTGCAGGGCATTATAAGATGGGGTTGGGAATTATAGCTGGTGTAACAATTATGGTGGTCAAGATCAGCATAATTCCAGATGGTGGGAGGAATCACCTGTCTTAGGAAGGGGCAGATAGATGAGTTGTGGCTGTCTAAATTGCAGAAAGTCCCTAGGTGCACTCTGGGAGGGATTGAATAAAGAAAGAGGAAATCTTGTTCTATTTCCTGGGAAAGGGAGTTCAAAAACTTGTTCGAAATAACAGTGGGCAGACCTCAAACTCAAAGTCCAGAAGTCCAGCAGAAAATAGGTTCTAGGGGAAGCCTAGGGAATGGACCAGCTAAGAGGGTTTGGGAGGGCCCAGCATTGGACCTGGCCAGTCCTGGGTACTTCCGAAACCTTCAGGACTTATTTCTCACTGCCCCCAAAGGACCCAGAAAAATCACCTTTGTGAAGGATGGGACAGGTCATTCTCAGGTCCAGCTTCAGCCCATGTTGTCTGGGAACCCACTTGAAGCTGTGTTTCTGGTGTTTGCAGAGCCCCAAGAGCTGACACCTGTGAACAGACGGGAGCATGTGCTGGCCACTTCATCCCCACCCCCAGTTCTTCCCAGTCTCTCCCAACTTTTTCCTCTTCTCCACCTTCTTGGTCTTTCTCATGGCTCTCGTCACATTCAGTAATTCCACACTTCCCCAGTCCTCACCCATCACTCAGTAAGTGCTGTGAGAGGGGATGATGCTTATTTTTGTCCTCATTGTAGCCCCAAAGCCTGTAGACACATGGCCTGCCTCAGGATGAATTCTTGAAAAACACTGGAACAGTGAGTAAAAGAAAAGGAGGAAAAAAATAAGAATGAAGAAAGAAGAATTAAGGTCAGTCTACAAGAAACCAGGACCACATTCCTGTGTCTGTCTCTAAAGCTAATGTCATTTGGTGAACAACTTTTTTGTGTGTGCCCACCACTAACTGCTGCCAGGAGACCATGAATGAAAGAACAGTCCTGCTCTTGGTTCAGAGCTGCCTTCCTTTGCTACGTCTTCCTGGTACAGTCTGTAATTACTCTAACCCAGCAAAGGTTTTAGATTTGCATTTGATACAGGAATGACAACTACCTGGAGCAATAAATAAAATAATGTTTACAAAGTACAGTGTTTGTCATGTGATCAGAGACTAGCAAAGGCTAGCTGGTTCTTCCTTCTTCTTAGATTTAGTCAAGGTTTAGTTTCTTACTTGCAAATAGCAATATTCAAATTTATGCAAAATTCAATAGCAGGGGGGACTGATAGGGTCCTGGGGTGTCTCATAGAATCCAGGGAACCTTTGGAAAGCCTGATTCGGGGGAAGATCAGGCAACTCTTGGGCCTAAAAGTGGGGTTTTCAAAACCTCCTTGTGAGTGAATCCCATTTTGTTTGACCAAGAAGAATTCTGACTGGTTCTTTGGATCAGGTGCACATCCCTGATTGATTGGTCTAGGGAGCAGGGTCTTTTAGAATGAATATGGACACTCATGAAAATAGAAGAGAGACCAGTGGAGTAGAGAATGGAGACCAGGGAGAAAAAGGAGGGAAGGGAAAGGGGAGGCCCTGGGGTATGAAATTGATCACCTTATGTTAAGTCACAGTAAAACATACTGTTATGTATAATTATAATGCACACAAAAATTAATTGAAATGAACATGGGAATCAAGATGATCCCTCCCATGGGAGATGGTGGCCATAGTTAAAAACCAGGGGCAGGTCATCAAGAGATGGCCTGTTCCATTTCTACCCTTCTATGTTGCTTCTTCCACAAGATTGTCCTCAAATTTCCACCTGATGATATTACTTGGGTCCTCTAGCAATATTTTACTCTTCACTTTGGGAACTTATGACATTGCTTGTAAGTTGATATAATGCATACATCTGTTGCTCCCCTCCCCAACTTCTACATTCCTCAAATGCAGGGGCATTATCTGGTTTTTCTCTTGTGTCTCTACAATAAGCAAAGTGTGCAGCACATTATAAGAATTATGTCTGTGTATGCATGACTTACTTAGTGGTCATATGTATACACAAATCAGAGAGTAAATGCTCCAAGATATGTATTCCTTAGTGATTTACTACCCTGATCACTAAGTTCCTGGCATTGAAGGTAATGACTGACATATTCATTCACTGAGGATTATATTGCATCCCTCCTAATGCCAGATGCCAGACTAAGCCAGGATCCTGCTTCCTTGATCTACTGACTTAGGTGTTGGCTCAAAGGGGTGGTCTTTGAGAGATGAAATCAAATCCAAACCATTAGACGCAGCAGTCAACTACAATTCTAATTCTACTTCTCCCAGTAATTTGATAAGCATTTCTTACTTTGCATAGTACTAGTAATAGAAGAACTTGTTTTGATGCAACCTTTAAAACAATTCATTCCTTGTGCTTTACTCTGGACTTTAGATCAGTCATATTGTCTCACTGCAAAATGTACGACTGTACAGTTTTCCAAAATGCAAGCCAAATATTCAAAAGAATTGCTGGCTTGATAATTGAATGCCAGGAACTGAGAAATCCAACGAATCTTATTTCACGAGACTTTGGATAGCAGCTTTTTTTTTCCTGAGGGGCTATCATTTGACTTTAAATGAATATTTTATTGAATCTGTTGGAAATGTTTTTCTTTGAAAGTTAATTCATGGGTGTAGGCTCCCGCTGGTTTCCCTTCATTTCAGAGCCTAAGAGTTATGTTGGATTCAGCTTTTCTAATGCTGGGAAGAAGCACTCTCAATTTTAAAATAATGACACAGTTTCTTTCTTCTTAAAAGGAACCCTAATGACCATTTACATTTTGCTTAAATGAGAATCAGTAGAAATGAATTTAATCTTGACAAAAGACCTTGTGTTTTGTGTGAAAGTTATTCTGTCATTGTTAAAACAACTTGGTCTGGAAGAACATGAAGTCAGTAAATTTGCTTATTTCCCACCAGGTAAAGTATTGGTTGTGTTCATTCTATGGTATGTGAACCCACATACTTGGACTAGGAAATCAAGGGTTGAATGTGTCCAAGCTCCACATAACTGTCTCCCAACATCCTTCCTGATTTGTTTCCCAATGAAGATGGGAGTGTATTTCCCTGTGTATAACAAACAGGTAATGTAAATTACTACTTTGGCTCTGGGATAGATAAATGGTCCAAAGGTTGAGCAAAAAGTCCTCCAAAATATTATACCATCAGCAATGGAATAAGTTGAAAGTGTCAACCACCTGAAAAAATACAATAGGATCAACATCACTTCTGTAATATTCTGCTACTATCATTTGGATGTTGAATGTCCCCCAAAGGTCCATGTATTAAAGGCTTGGTGCTCAGAATAATGTTATTGGGAGGTAGGAGGTGGTGTACTTTTGAGAGGGGGGACCTAGTGGGAGGTCCTTACATCACTTGGGACCTGCCTTTATAGGTGATTGTGAGACTCTGGCCCCTTCTTCCTCTTCTCTTTTTCTTCCCAGCCATGATGTAAGTAGTTTTGCTTTGTCATGAGCTGCCACTATAATGTGCTGCCCCACTACAGACCCAAATCAGAAGGGCCAATGAATCATAGATTGGAACCTCCAAAACTATGAGTCAAAATAAATATGTAGGGGGGTTTCAAGATGGTGGATTAGAGGGTGGCATTTCATGTTGCTCCAGGACTCAGGATTCAAAAGAGGAGATAGTGAGTGACTTGGGACCAACTCAAAGCTGCCGGGTGAGTCTCTCCCGTTGGGAGGCGTCCCGGATGGGGCGGTAGCCCGGGAACGCAGGGAACTTTGTGAAGTAGAGTTGCCCGGCGAGACACCCCTCCCCCCGCTGGAGCAGTAAACATGGACAGCGGGGAACTTTGCAGAAGAGGCCGCGCAGCACAACCCGTGGTTTTGGAGCAACCTTCCGGGGCTCCGGCGGCTGCCAGAAGAAGAGCTGGGCGGCGAGCTGTTTGGACTCAGCAACCTCCTGAACAATGGGGGGGGGCTGTCCTGAGGAGGTGGAGGTGCGCAGTGAGTTGCTTGGTCTCCAAGCGCCCACACAGAACACCAGGTGGCTGCCTGGAGAAAGAGGCGAGCGGCAGGTCACTGGGGCTCGGAACATATGTACGAGGCTCCAGGTGGCTGCTCAGAGGAGGGGTCGCATAGCCAGGCGATTAGGGGCAAAGCACGGTCCGGTCCAGGGACCTAGGCGCCTTTTGTTGAAAGAGCTACACAGAGACAAGCTGAGGGGCGGAGCAAAGGTTCCAGGACTGCGGGCAGCTTCTCTGAGGAGGGGCTACCTAAGGAGACTCGTCTGCAAAGGGCAGGGCTCCCAGGCCCAGGAGGTAGGTCCGGGCCCCTGGGAACGTTGCCTAGGAAGGCTGCCCTGCCCAGGCGGTGGTTGTGGACTGAGGGGAACCTCTAGGAGAGGAACTGACCAGAGAGACCTCCCCATCGGGTGAGTCTTCCCTGCTGGGTGAGGTTTTCCCACAAGGATGGTAAAACCAGAGACACAGGCCCAAATAGGCCTTGCCTCAGCCCGCAGCCTAGTTCCCCTTTGGATGACCATTGGTCAACAAGTGGAGGCACCTCTGCCCACTAGCAGGGAAAATACGCCACCTGAGGGTCACCACCCCTAGAGAGGCAGCTTCCTTGGGGAGCACCGCAGTATCAACTTCCTCCAAGACTTCAGGCTACTGAAGGATAAGAGGGGATACACTAGCAATCTTCAGGGACATTATAAGTCAATAGAGGAAATCTGCAACATCTCAGCAGTCCACTGATACCTGAACAACATGAAAAAACAAGGGAAGAAAATGCCTCAAACAAATCTGGATGTTACATCAATAAAATCCAGTGACAGCATGGCACAAGAAATGTCAGAAAGGGAGTTCAGAATGCACATAATTAACATGATAAGGGAAGCAAATGATGAAATGAAAGAGCAAATGCAGGCATTGAATGAACGCACCAATCGACAGTTAAAAGAGCAAATACAGGAAGCAAAAGACCATTTCAATAAAGAGTTAGAGATATTGAAAAAAAAACAAACAGAAATCCTTGAAATGAAGGAAACAATAAACCAAATTAAGAACTCCATAGAAAGTACAACCAATAGGATAGAACACCTCGAAGACAGAATCTCAGATATTGAAGACAAAATATTTAACCTTGAAAACAAAGTTGAACAAACAGAGAAGATGGTAAGAAATCATGAACAGAATCTCCAAGAACAATGGGATATCATGAAAAGGTCAAATTTGAGAATTATTGGGATTGAGGAAGGCTTAGAGAAACAAACCAAAGGAATGAATAATCTATTCAATGAGATAATTTCAGAAAATTTCCCAAATCTGAAGAATGAAATGGAAAATCAAGTTCAAGAGGCTTATAGGACTCCAAATACACAAAATTACAACAGACCCACACCAAGGCATATTATAATGAAAATATCTAACATACAAAATAAAGACAGAATCTTAAAGGCTGTGAGAGAAAAAAACCAAATTACATTCAGGGGGAAACCAATACGGATATCAGCAGATTTTTCAATCCAGACCTTAAAAGCTAGAAGGGCCTGGAATAACATTTTTCAAGCCATAAAAGAAAATGGATGCCAACCAAGAATCTTATACCCAGCAAAACTTACCTTCAGATTTGACGATGAAATAAAATCATTCCATGATAAGCAAAAGCTAAAAGAATATACAAAAAGAAAGCCAGCATTACAGAACATTCTCAGCAAAATATTCCATGAAGAAGAGATGAAAAACAAAGAAGCAAATCAGCAAAGGGAGGAGATATCCTAAAGGAACTCTCAAATAAAGAGGAACCAAGTCGTGTCAAAAATAAACAAATAAAAGAATAAAATGAGTCAAATGACCAGGAATACAAATCATATCTCAATAATAACCCTGAATATTAATGGCCTGAATATATCAATCAAAAGACATAGACTGGCAGATTGGATAAAAAAGAAAGATCCAACAATATGTTGCCTGCAAGAGACTCATCTCATAGAAAGAGTCCCATAGACTAAAGGTGAAAGGATGGGAAAAAACATACCATGCACATGGACCCAGCAAAAAAGCTGGGTTATCCATCCTCATTTCAGATAATGTGGACTTCAAGTCAAAGTTAGTCAGAAGGGATAAAGAAGGACATTTCACACTGCTTAAGGGAACCATAAATCAGCAAGACATAACAATCACAAATATTTATGCCCCAAACAGTGGCTCACCCATGTATGTCAAACAAATCCTTCTCAATCTCAGAAACCAAATAGACCATAATACAATAATACTAGGTGATTTTAACACGCCTCTCTCACCACTGGACAGATCTTCCAAACAAAAATTGAACAAAGAAACCATAGAACTCAATAACACAATCAATAATTTAGACTTAACAGACATTTATAGAATATACCATCCAATGAAGAGTAAATACACTTTCTTCTCAGCAGCACATGGATCCTTCTCTAAAATAGATCATATATTATGCCACAAAGCTAATGTTAGCAAATACAAGAAGATAGAGACACTTCCTTGTATTTTATCAGATCATAATGGATTGAAATTCGAAATAAATGACAGAATAAAAAACAGAAATTACTCCAACACCTGGAGATTAAACAATATGCTATTATATGATGAATGGATAACAGAAGATATTAGGAAGGAAATTAAAAAATTCTTAGAGGTAAATGAAAACAAAGAAACATCATATCAAAATCTCTGGGACACTATGAAAGCAGTACTTAGAGGAAAATTTACTTCATGGAGCGCATTCAATAAAAGAAGTAAAACTCAACAAATAAACGACCTAACACTACAGCTCAAAGCCCTAGAAAAAGAAGAACAGACCAACACCAAAAGTAGTAGAAGACAGGAAATAGTTAAACTCAGAGCTGAAATCAACGAAATTGAAACAAAAGAAACAATACAAAAAATTGACAAAATAAATAGTTGGTTCTTCAAAAAAATAAACAAAATTGATAAACCTTTAGCCACACTAACAAAGAGAAGATGAGAGAAAACCCAAATCACCAAAATTTGGAATGAACAAGGAAATATCACAACAGACACGATTGAAATACAAAACATAATTAGAAGCTATTTTGAAAATCTATACTCCAACAAAATAGAAAATTTCGAAGATATCAAGTTTCTAGAGACATATGAATTGCCTAAACTAAACCAGGAGGACATACACAATTTAAATAGACCAATTTCAAGTAATGAAATAGAGGAAGTCATCAAAAGCCTACCAACAAAGAAAAGTCCAGGACCTGATGGTTTCTCAGCCGACTTCTACAAAACCTTTAAAGAAGAGCTCATTCCAATACTCCTCAAAGTATTCCATGAAATAGAAGAGGAGGGAACTCTCCCAAACTGATTCTATGAAGCCAATATCACCCTGATACCTAAACTAGACAGAGGCACATCAAGGAAAGAAAATTTCAGAACAATATCCTTAATGAACATCAACGCAAAAATTCTGAACAAAATTTTAGCAAATCGCATACAGAAACATATTAAAAAGATAGTGCACCACGATCAAGTGGGTTTCATCCCAGGGATGCAAGGTTGGTTCAACATCAGGAAATCAATAAATGTAATTCACCATATCAACAGACTTAAAGTCAAGAATCACATGATTATTTCAATAGACACAGAAAAAGCGTTTGATAAAATACAGCACCCCTTCATGCTCAAAACACTAGAAAAAATAGGGATAGTGGGAACGTTCCTTAACATTGTAAAGGCCATCTACGCTAAGCCCATGGCTAATATCATTCTAAATGGTGAAAAACTGAAAGCATTCCTCCTAAAATCTGGAACAAGGCAGGGATGCCCTCTCTCACCACTCCTATTCAATATCGTCCTTGAAACTCTAGCCAGAGCAATTAGACAGACCAAAGAAATTAAAGGGATACGAATAGGAAAAGAAGAACTCAAACTATCCCTATTTGCTGATGATATGATTATATACTTAGAGGAACCAGGATATTCCACCAGAAAACTCTTAGAACTCATAAGTGAATTTAGTAAAGTAGCGGGATATAAGATCAATGCTCATAAATCTAATGCATTTTTATACATAAGTGATGAATCTTCAGAAAGAGAAATTAGGAAAACTACCCCATTCACAATAGCCTCGAAAAAAATAAAATACTTGGGAATCAATCTCACAAAAGAAGTGAAAGACCTCTACAATGAGAACTACAGAACACTAAAGAAAGAAATTAAAGAACACCTTAGAAGATGGAAAGATCTCCCATGTTCCTGGATAGGCAGAATTAATATTGTCAAAATGGTCATACTACCAAAAGTGCTATACAGATTCAATGCAATTCCAATTAAAATCCCAATGACGTACCTTACAGAAATAGAACAAGCAATCATGAAATTCATCTGGAAGAATAAGAAACTCAGAATTGCTAAAGCAATCCTTCGCAGGAAAAATGAAGCAGGGGGTATTGCAATACCAGAACTTCAACTATACTACAAAGCAATAGTAACAAAAATGGCATGGTATTGGTACCAAAATAGAAAGGTAGATCAATGGTACAGAATAGAGGACATGGACACAAACCCAAATAAATATAATTTTCTCATACTAGACAAAGGGGCCAAAAATATGCAATGGAGAAAAGATAGCCTCTTCAACAAATGGTGCTGGGAGAATTGGAAATCCATATGCAACAGAATGAAACTAAATCCATATCTCTCACCATGCACGAAACTAAACTCAAAATGGATTAAGGACCTCGGAATCAGACCAGAGACCCTGCATCTTATAGAAGAAAAAGTAGGTCCAGATCTTCAACATGTCGGCTTAGGACCAGACTTCCTCAACAGGACTGCCATAGCACAAGAAATAAAAGCAAGAATCAACAACTGGGATAGTTTCAAACTAAAAAGCTTTCTCTCAGCAAAGGAAACTATCAGCAATGCAAAGAAAGAGCCTACAGAGTGGGAGAAAATCTTTGCCAATCATACTTCAGATAGAGCACTAATCTCCAGAATCTATAAAGAACTCAAAAAACTCAACACCAAGACTACAAATAACCCAATTGACAAATGGTCTAAGGAAATGAACAGACACTTCACAGAAGAAGACCTACAAACAATTAACAAACATAGGGAAAAATGTTCAACATCTCTAGTAATAAGAGAAATGCAAATCAAAACCACCCTAAGATTCCATCTCACCCCAATTAGAATGGCGATTATCAAGAATACAAGCAACAACAGGTGTTGGCGAGGATGTGGGGAAAAAGGTACACACATACATTGCTGGTGGGTTGCAAATTAGTGCAGCCACACTGGAAAGCAGTGTGGAGACTCCTTAGAAAACTTGGAATGGAACTACCATTTGACCCAGCTATCCCACTCCTTGGCCTATACCCAAAGGACTTACAATCAGCACACTACAGAGATACAGCCACATCAATGTTCACTGCTGCTCAATTCACAATAGCCAGATTGTGGAACCAACCTAGATGCCCTTCAGTTGATGAATGGATAAAGAAACTGTGGCATATATACACAATGGAATATTACTCAGCCATAAAGAATGATAAAATTATGGCATTTGCAGGCAAATGGATGAAATTGGAGAATATCATGCTAAGTGAGATAAGCCAATCTCAAAAACCAAAGGAAGAATGATCTCACTGATAAGTGGATGATGATACATAATGGGGGGTGGGAGGGGTTAGTTTTAGGGTTAGAGTTAGGGTTAGGGAGGGGGCCAAGAATGGGGGAAGGAAGGACTGTATAGAGGGAAAAGAGGGATTGGAGGGGTGGGGGGAAGGGAAAAAATGACAGAATGAATCAACCAACATTACCCTATTAAATTTATGATTACACAAATGGTATGCCTTTACTCTATGTACAAACAGAGAAACAACATGTATCCCATTTGTTTTCAATAAAAAAAACAAAATAAATATGTATTTTCTCTTTATAAGTTAGTCATCTGAGATATTTTGTTACAGTGATGGGAATCTGACTAACACACATGCCAATGATGCATAATATGAATTTAATCCAAGGAAGCATCAGAAAAACCTAAATTGACAGATCTTACAATAGAACTGGTCTATTCTCTCTGAAAGTTTCAAGGTTATGCAAGTAAAGGAAAACCAAGGAGATTTCACAGCTTGCAAACAACAAAATATATATGTAGGTAAATGTTGTATGTGATTATGTTCTGCATTATTTTGGCCACACAGGATTTTATTGGGAAAACTGAAGAAACTTGAATGGGATTCAATGATAAGGTAGTGGTAAGGCATCAATGGCAATTTAATTCTGAGTTGGGACCTTGTCAAACCACCCTGTCCACATGCTAACCTTCTTTCCCCACCAACCAATGGTCACAAGATGGTGCTGCAGATTATCACTGTTTCCTTAACATAGACCCCTGTTTTTAGTTTCTTTGGTTAGGCTTAATATTGTACTTTATATCTGTTCATTGTTGACTACTAATAATTAAATACCTTTCCCCAAATAATCCAGTGATTTTATCCATTGGATAGCTGATATTTTGGAGTACAAAAGCATTATTGCTGATGCAGTTATATGAAGAAGTCACCAGTGCAAACTCCTTGATTAATGGGTGAGGGCAGAGAAGCTGACACACAGCAATAGTCAGCAACCAGAGCTCAACCAAAGTATTCTCTCTCCTAGTTCAGGGTGAGGCCCAGTGCCATCTCCCCCTATTTCCTCATAAGGGAACAGATCCTTTGGCACTGACATCAGTTTTTCTCTTCTATGACCCTAGGAGATGAATTCCTGAACCAAGAACTCAGAACAGTAGCAAGGAAACATCCTCAGTCTTCAAATAAACAGAAGAGTACAGTAGACCCTCCTTATCTGTGGGAATATATTTCAAGACCCCTAGTAAATGCCCCCAATTATTTTCCCCTATGTGAACATGTCTAAAATAAAGTTTTATTTGTAAATTAGGCACAATAAGAGATTAAAAACAGTAAATAATGATAAAATAGAACAACTATGTAATTATACTGTAATAAAAGTCATGGAGTATATTCTCCTTCTTCCCCTCTTTAAATATTTTTTGGTGTTTTCACTTAAAGGAAGGATGTTACAGCTACCCTTTGGTGTATCTGAATTGCCAGTATCACTTTTTTAAACTTTGGTGTCATTATTAAGTAAAATTAAGTTTACTTGAACACAAGTACTGTCATCCCATGGTAGTTCATTTGATAAGAAAGATGGCTACAAAGCAACTAACGGGCAGGTAGTGTATACAGAGTGGATTCACTTGCTGGACAAAGGAATGATGCATGTCTTTCATGGGATAGAGAGTGATAGATAGCACATGATTTCATCACACTGACAGAATGGTATGCAATTTAGAAATTAGGAATTGTTTATTTCTGGAATATCCTATATAATATTTTTGAAACATGATTGACCTTGAAAGTATAAAAAGTGAAATCATGGATAAGGGAGAGTTATGACTTTAGATTTAGATTTCAACAAAAATACAAGCCCAATGGATAGCAAGACCTCTGTGTGCAATTTGAGTGGACCTTGTCAGTCCATGACAAAAACCTCATAACCAGTCCCAAAGACTGACAATCAGTGCAGAACAGGAAGAATCCAAACTCAGGTGTGCATCCCCATGTTGTGGTTATAAACTCCCCAAAACATGACCAGACATGAAAATGGCAAGGCACATTGTGAAACAAAAGTCATATATTTATCTGTTCTTTAGCAATATAAAAGTTATGAAAGATAACTTTTAAAATAAACTTGGAAATAAACATAGGGTAAATTAGGAATCTCTTCCCAAGAAGAAACCTGCAGAAGACCCTTTGGTATGAGTGGGTGGATGGAGGACAAGGAAGTGGTTGGAGGAGATGAAAAATGTGTGTGTTTCACATGAGTGATCCAAAACCCACAAAACTGAGCCTGGTCATACGGGAGCACTGAAGGGTGATCCTGCATGGCCAAGAAATTGCCCCGTGGTGGTGGGAGATGGTAGAAAGAGATGGAATGTCTCTGATTCCTGTCTTCCTACACTTTCCTGAAAATATGAAGAAAACAAGAAATAGAGTCAGGAAATTAGGAAAAGAGAAAATGATCAGAACACATCTTAAGAAAGAGGAAATAAGATGCAGGTGAGGAAACCCAACTGATGACAAAGCAAAACTCTGGAGGTCATGGACAAAGTGTTCTCCCAAGGAAGGTCACAACCTCAAGGCACACAGACAACTTTTGACAGGAAATACATTCTCTGGGTTCTGTCAGTCTGAGCTGCAGAAACCTGAGATCACATTGGATGGCACTGGAAGGTAGAAAGTTTGGAGTGAGAAAGGAAACACAGTTACGCCATTGTTATGGTTTGGATTGGTAATGTCTCCCAAAGGCTCATATACTTGGAGACCTGGTCCCCAATGCAGCAATGTCCAGAAGTGAGGCTTTAAGGAATGACTGGATCATGAGGACTTTCTGAAACTAAAATCCAGTGTTCTTGCTCTGCATGAATGACAAAACTGCCATCCAACAGCATGCCTGGCCCCAGGGATATGTGTCCTGCATCCCAAATGACGACCTGGGAAACCACAGTGGACACTGTGACAGAAGCAAACCTATTTTTAAATATAACTAAGTCTGTTAATTCTGTATGCAAAGAAATAATTGTATGTATTTATCTGAAGGAGGAAATCGATGTTCTAAGCAATATGTCCAGCACATAAAGCAAACAAAAAGCTCAAGAGCTGAGAAATATTTTAATATAGACCAAATCTGATGAGGAAGCCTCATCGTTGCCTGAATAAGGAACTCACTGAGCAAAATGGAAGTTTTAGTATGTATTCCAATGTGTGATACAATCACATTGTGTCCACTTGGACCATATGTGCACAGCTAAATAGAACAAGGGAGGGAACACTCCTGTGGGATAAAATGAGACTCCTTTGTCTTCTCTTCATAATCAAGGTCTCCACAGGGTTGGGAGTTATGCCATTGTCTCTGGATAGTGCTGAGTTCTATGCAAAATTGTGGGAACATGGTCCTGACCCCAAAATACTTCCATATTCATAATACTCTGCAATATATACTGTTCAAAGAAAGGGATAGAAATCCCTCTAATTTGAAAGATGCAGAAAAGCAAGGGGATCAATTAAGATTAAAACTGGCTTTGGGTAAATAGTGCACATAAAGGAAGAATAAAATAAAAAGGCAAGGCAATTTATGAGCTGTCCAGCAGCTGTAGCTCACTTTGATGAGCCAAGAAAAGAACCTAAGGAATATGAACCAGTTATTAGAGAAAAATACCACATCAGCTTTCGTTAGCAAGAAAGAGGAGTTGGCTAAAAAACAGAGGAAGGGAAATTCAAATGGACCCTCATTAGTGCTTGGCTCTGGTTTGTAGCATTTAAAGTTCTTTTGAGAACCAGAGGGAAAAAAATTAAAAACGAATAGGAAAGGGAAAGTGCAACATCAAATTGGGGTCATACAGAGCCATCATTTGCAATGATTTAAATGCATACTACATACAAAGTAGGCCTGAATGAAATTTTAAAAATATACAAATGGTGCATGCTTTGAGTGGAACTGAAAAGAGATTGCATCATTGTCAAGATTTCAGGGACAAAAGCTGTGTGTTTAATCACTCCAAGTAAGTTCATTGTTACCCACAAGCCAGATCCAAAGGATGCAGAGAGGACAGAATGAAAATAATTTAAAAACTTTTAAAGGAAAAGAGAAGTATATTAGTTAAGAATTAGGTCTGTATCCTTTAAAAAAGAACCAATAGGAGTTTTATTACTTAAAAAGTTTGTTTTTCCCTTCTCATCTGTAAGACCAATGAGCATGGGATCCTGTGGAGTGAGATGACTTTGTTTCCCAAGTGGTTCTGGAACTCAAGACACTGTGGAGTGTCCTTGCTCCATCATCCCCCAGGCTATGCCTTTGTCTTCATAGTTGAAGGTGGTTCACCACTTAGACAATCACTTGTCTGATTCCAGGCCATAATCAGGGTCAGGAGGAGGAAGAGAGCATGCAACATTCTTTTAAATGCATAACCAGGAAGTTGCACTTACAATCTCTGCTAGAAGACTATTGGTTTCAGTGTAGGCACATAGCCACACTGAGCTATCCAAGTTTAGAACCAGCCGGGAAAGGTTATTTCTAGTCAGTTTCATCAGCTAGAGCAGTCTTATAGCCTTATCCAGCTGTAAGACACCAGGAAATGTCTAAGGATGCTGAGCTCTCCAAAGAACAGGAAGAAAGAAGAATGGATATGGGAAAACAAGTTGAAGAATGGAATACACATATTACAAAGTGTAATTACTGAAAGTCTGTTCAATCTATTTAAGATACTATCAAATAATTCTTCGTAAGTCCTAATGGATTTATGGTATTTGTAGTTACAAAGAATCTTCACTAATCAAATGTGCACAGCTGAATTTCAAACTTGGAAACACTTGGTGTATTCTTAAGAAATGATGATGAATTTAGAAACAATTTGTCATTTAAATATCATTTTCAGCAATTTTGTTTGTTTTTGAGTGGCTTAATTGCAAAAGGGCGGTGCAATTTCAGAGCACAGTTTCCCAAATTGTGTTTTGTGTATGTCCTGTGAAATGATTTTTGAGAACAGATGCATAACCTCCTCCCCTTGACAGTTCCACAGAACATATTGCACATTAAAGCTCTCTTAAGTTCTGCATAAAAATGACTTGATTAACTTTTTTAATCCGGCATATGACAAATTTGCTTGAGCAGAGTCCCTTCTTACTTTTTATCTTTCTGTGCAATTAGCATTTCATGGGGCACATATGCAGAAGCACTTTTTAGCATAGTAGGCATCCTGAAAAAGTAAGCAATATGCACAGTTTATTAATCATTACCTGTTACAAAGAATATTGAATTGCAAAGAATGAGAACTGATTGTCTAAGTTTGAATTCCCAACTCCTTGGGTATTAATTTTATACCATGATAGGAGAGAATTTAGCCAAATTACATCTAACACTGGGTATTAGAGATTATATCTCTTTTGTCTCTGTCACTGTGTAGTGAATAGACCAAAAGGATCATGATTTTTACAAAAAGTTTATCAGGATAAGGACTGAGTCTGTCTTTTACAATAATGTTGAGTCTTCCCTGGAAATCGACTTATAGCTCAGTAAGTGTGCTCTGAATGAGTGAGTGAGTGAGTGAATAAATGAATTAAGGCGGTCCCAAGAGAAGAGGTAATCTAACTGTCTTTGGGGTAATGACAAATGATTGATCTAATACAGAAGAGCTACTGAGCAAACAATGCCAGTTGACTTGCTCACTTAACCAGAAAATGGCAGGAAGGGACAAAGGCACCATGTTCTTCCCTCTATACCACAACTTCTCACACAGTGATGGACCTAAGCTATGTCATAACCATGAATCAGGCCAGGAAATAATGGCTATGTCAAATAATTTGCAAAGGCTAGTGTTCTACATTGCTATTGGATTGGAATGCAGCTCTGATGAGAATTCTTTATCTTTTCATGGGAAAATATTCACTAAAATGTTAAGGAGAAAAACAAAGATTCAAAATCTGTGGATAGAGCATTATTGTTAAAGGTCCATTAAAAAAAAAGGTGTCATATAAAAGTAGAAGTAGAAGAGTGGTCATCAGAGGTTGGGAAGAGTGGTGGGAAGGGAGGATAGAGAAGGGGTGGTTACAGGGACAAACAGGAGAATTAAGTTCCAGTGTCCTGTGGCACAGTGTAGGACTAGTTCACAATAATTTATTGTTAAGTTTCAAAATAGTTAGAAGACTTTGAATGTTCCCAGCACAAAGGAATTATAAATGTCTGAGGTAATAGATGGGCTAATTACCTTGATTTGATCATTGCATGTGGTATACATACATCAAAATATCACCCTGTATCCCATAAAATTGTGTCAATTAAATATTTTTAAGCATCAATTATTACAATTGGCACAATCATATGTCAAAGCAATTTGTATAAATATAGGCATGAGAAAAACTTGAAGGAAATCTCCTGGTGCACTAATAATTTTTATCACTTTTGTAATTTTATAGAGTAGAGTCATGAGTGACATTACTTACAGTAATAATAATTGCTCTTATTCTTTTTTGTTGTTCTTTTTAGTGAATAACCTGATCTTACTATGCTTATTGACATTGTGACATTTTCATTAACTGTTCACCTCGACTTCGTCAGCCCAATAGCTCAATGGTAGCATTGTACTCTGCCTCACTCTGTCACCAGCTGCAAGCTAACTTGTCCTAGGTGTTTCCGGGCAGTGGAGCAGACCCAAGAGAGGTACAGCTGGAAGTGCCTGTTGACTGCACTCCAGCAACTGGATCACACATCTCAGCGTGGATCATGCGTGATGTGGGAGCTGGTGCCCAAAGCCCCACTCCCAGCTCCCCCAACACACTGTAGAGCTCTATCTTAGTCTCATTCCTCTCCCACAATTACGGAAGAGCTGCACATCCTCAGTTTGCAAAACAGGCACATTGTTTTGAAAGTCATCCACTCTTTGCTAGAGAGCTTGCCTTGGCAACAGAGAAGTGGCACTGCTGTGCCGAGGTTTCCAGGTTTCAGTGAGCACCAATTTAATGGTATCTTTTGTAATGCTAAAAACAGAGAAGATTTGCCAGAAGGTCATTTGAATGTTCCAGCACTTAAAAAAGAGTTTTGAATCAGGCAGGGAACCACAGAAGCATACGTTCCAGGAGCCTCTTAACTAAATAAATGGAATGGTAGAAGAACAATTGCTGTCATTTTTCTCATGTTTTGATGGAAGAATCAGAATATTCCAAAGTTAATCAATTTACACATGTGTGTGTGGGAGGGTATGTGTGTCCATATGTACTTGTGTGTGTGTGTGTGTGTGTGTGTATGTGCTCGTTCATAAGGGACATTTCTGAGCTTCTCAGAGGATGACCTGGGTTTTGACTGCTTCCATTCCATGAGAGTAAAAATGCATTTCAAAATGAACCAAAGCCTAAATAAGGCTGTAAAATGTGTGGCATATTTTCAATGTTTACTTTGAAAGACACTTTTGAACACACATGATCTTTTTATGGTGATGTGCATAATCTCATTTGGACACAATATAGAGTCTAAAACACGTGTTCTGCTGTGCCAAAGTCCCAAACCCTAAAGCCTCTTTCAGGCTTTTCTCACGCAGAGTCTGTGTGCCTGTAAAGGAAAAGGGACCACAGATGCAAGACAAGGAAAGGCACTGGCCTGGGGCGGACGTTCCCAGACATCGAGAACTGGGGTGTGCTTGCTTCTTGAGGCATTCCCACCCTGGGCTGACCCCCAGCTGCTTGAAGGAAAGGAGCAGACAGAATCACATGATCTGGACAGTGTGAGTTAGACTTCCCTGACCCACAGAGACTGGAATTTTCCCCCTTGGCATGAGTAGATTCAAAGGCTAAACCTCCCACAGTACCGGAGCCAGCGACTGGCCGACTACAGATAGTCCGGGAGCCCCATGCATGGGAGAAAGCTTTCTATATCACAAAGCATGAGATTTGATTAACCTTATTGAAGTTGCAAACCTCACTGGCAGCTCAACTTCTGCTCTGTGCCCAACCTTTCCTTTCCATCTGGAGGCCACTACCCTGCTAGATGCAAGAGTTGAATTGTGGGCAACAGTTCAAGAGGCTCCCAGAGAGAATGGGCACAGATGGAATCAGGGGACAGACTAAGCCCAAGATGGGGTATCAGGGCCCAGCATGATAGAGGAGACCCCATCAGCAGTCCCAGGAAGAGATGGGACAAGGTAAAGAAGCCAAGGCATGTCATCAAAGTACAAGAAAGACAGGCAAGCAGGACTCAGGGTAAGACTAGGACTTGTGGTGGCTGGAATTTTCAAACACTGAAGATATGTGTTCTAGAATGATGAACACAGTGTCCTGAGCAGTTCAGGGGCTGAGATAGATCCTATCTGATACCCTGATCAGAGCAGACGCAGGACCTAGTATCCCAGGATGGGATATGCAAAGGCAAAGGAGGACAAGTTGTAAAGACATTTGTGACTCACAGGAACAAAAGATTGTGTCACCATGTCCAGGCTCGTTCCCAGTGTTAGGTAGCTAGTCAGCCATGAATAGGAGTTGAAGGATGGGGGCTAATGTTAAAACCTCCCTGAGTCATAATAATATCCCCTTAAGAAAAACTGTTGTTTCAAGATTGTGTCATACCCTACCAGGTGGCCTTGACAGTCCCTGATCATGAAACTATCACCATCCCCATCACTCTGGCAAACAAAACATCAAGATCCTTTCAAAGAAAGCTCTCTGAGGGCTAATTAAAGGGTAATAAAATGATGAAGGGGGCAGAAAATGGATGCAAAAATGGGGGGGACTCAATTTCCTTAACTCCAATTCTTAACACCCTTCTGTCTACAGGCGGTCCATGTGTTCCCACACTGTCAGTCTCAAGTCAAGAGGTGGGCCTGGGTGGGACTTTCTAGAAACTTCCTTGGGACCCCAATAGAATTGGAGGGCAGGAGGAGCACACAGTCCTCCTCTATGAGAAGATCCACTTTCCCTTGAGAGTGTTCCCTTTCCCCATCCCTTCTGATAAACTCATGCTTGATATTCCAAGTGACATGTCTGAAATCTTTCTGGTATGACTGCATGAATGGAGTGAAGCGAGGCCTCAGCAGCTGCCAAGGCTTTCCAGCAGGCAGTGCCCTGTAATACCAGTACTGTGAGAAGGGTTATGCCTCCAGGCACCTGAACCTTTTCTTCATTGCCTCCTTGTGCCCACCCAGGATGGATTCCTATACACAATCATGTCGTCAGGTACACTTTACCTGGGCTATACTCAACCTCATCAAACATGCCTTATCTTTAAGACCATTGTTCCTTTTACTGGAAACTCACATGGTGGACCTCATCTCTGTGGGTGGAATACAGTCCCAGGCCCAGTGGAATGCAGACCACCAAACTGGCAGCAGGAAGGTGGCAGCAAGAAGGCACTTTTTAGTGACAAGTGCTCTGTGACCCCTCATGGCCTGGACTTCAAGCAGGTCACTCCTCAGGCACTGTAGCTATGGAAAGGGTCCTCATGGCAGAATTTGGAGCTCCCGTGGACATCAGGAAGCTCCGCACACTGGGATGATTGAGGAGTACCAAACTCCAAGAGGTCCCCTACCATGACAGGGGACACTTGGCTCACTAACTAGCTCCCTCAGGAAGCACTGCTCAGCAAACCATGAGTTCTTGCTACAAGTTAATAATGCAATGCCAGGTGAAAGTTCTTTCTGGACGGGCAATAAGAGTAGAATCAGAAATGAAAGTTGAATCAGGTGATCATCCATGGAAATATCACACTCTGCTCCATTGAAGTGTGTGATGATTACATGTTGATTAAAAAGAAAAAAGAGAGTCTGGACACAGCTTAAAAAACAAAAACAAAAGCAAAACAATTTCAGACTTGAAAAATTGTTATAGGAAGAACACAAAGAATTCCCACATGTATCTTTCACTCAAAGACCCCAAATGTGGGCATCTTTACTATTTATTCTATTTTCTCCCCTCTGCCTCTAAATTCTTCAGTGTATGTCCCCTAAAACACAAATACTATCTCACTAACTTAAAAAAAAAAAAAAACCTAAATTAGTAAGTCAGGACCAATACAAATCTATGATCTAATCTACGAACCATAATCAGATTTCATTAATTGTCCCAATAATGTCCCCAATGGGAAAAGAAGCCCTGGGTCCTGTTGCATTTTGCTGACATTTCTTTGGCCTTCTTTAACCTGGAATGCCTCCTCACCTTGCTTCATATTTCATGGCCTGGACATTTTTGATGATTCCAAGTCAGTTTCATAGCATGAACCTCGCTGTGGGGTGAGCTGTTTATAAACTTGCGTCACAGGCAAATCTTCGATGGCTTAGCCAAAAGAAGCAGCCCTATCTCGAATGCCTCTTCACTTAAATCTCAAGACGCGAGTTCTGTTTTGATAAATGAATAGGAACCGTATTTTTGGCAGGCTTGAAGTTCTGCAAATTCATCTTTGTTAAAGCAGTGGCAGCCTTTCTCTCCCCTCCTCTTGCTCTTCTCAGGGAATTGTTTCCTTTTTCTCTGCTCTACCCCTCCAGGAAGGTTGCTTGGGTGTGAATACCCACATTTCCAGCAAAAGAGGGATCCCAGAGCCTAACTGCCCACTTAGTGACAGGAAATGTTCTGAATGACAATTAAGGATGTATTTTTCTACATGGGAAAAAAAAAAAAAAGATCAGGCACATTGTGGCTCACCAGCCCTTGAAGGGCCTGGGTCTGAGCACTGATGCTCATCAGAACCTGAGAATTGTTGAAAGCTGAAACTATGGTCAAATCCATTAGAATCATTCATATTCTGTGTCTATGAAGTGATTTGCATAAATCTGGTTTGTATTGCGGTGAGGAGACTGAAGAAGAACTAAGAGGATAAAAATATTAGTCTGACTCAGTTGATTTCTTACAGAGGCTTTGGATTTGGAGTCATATGGAGCTCAAACCATGAGCTCATCAAGTATAGTCCCCAGGCCCTTTCATCAGGTCTGGGCTGTGTCTGTCCAGAACACAATGGTGTCTCTGACCATGTTACCAGAGTCCTAGGCCCCAGGCTGGACTCTGGGGTCCCACAAATCAGATCTGGTCACTCACCTCAAAAATCCAAATGAAAAAGTAATGTTATGGAAAGCTCGGCCTTTGTCCTTGATGCCAATCCAATAACAAGGACCTGGTTTTGAGAAAAAGAAAAAAGAAATTTTATTACTTTGATAGCAAAGGAGAAACACAGGGGACGGCTGTCCCAGAAGCTGTGATTCTGCCCATCTAGGGAACAGGGTTTTTTTCTTTAAAGAGATGATTCAAAGGCAACATTCCATGTACTCTCTATCAGAGTTGTAATTCGCTTGTTAATTTGGGAGATAATCATTTCTGGGCTCTTCTGGTGCCATCCCTGAAGTCTGAGTTCCTGTGGTGGGTGTGTGCTCAAGGAAATAACTCTGCCAAGAATGGGAAGAAAGGTAATCCTGTTTTCCCAAAATTAAGGAAGGGGAAAATTTGGGAGGGGGAGGAAGAGAGGAAGAGAAAGAAACATGTCCATTTTAAAAATAAGTGCAGTAGCAGAGCAGCAAGGACTATATTCAAAGAATTAAGTGGACCATTGTTACAGTAATGGTGAAAACCAGGAAAGTCACTTTAATCAGTGTATCTGTCCTGAACAGATAAGGAGGAGCTGAGTCCTTATCCCTGTCTTTGAGGGGTTGACAATGACTTTGAAATTTTACAGAAAGGGATGAATGAGGACAAGGGCTAGGGGTTTGCATAGCTGAAGGCTTTCCACAGCTGCCAAAGCAGGTGATCTTGATCAGGTGTGGTCTGTCCATCATGATCTTGGGATTGGTCAGGTGGGTCTTCATGGGCACTGGAAAGTTGCTATTGCTTGGGAGGTAGCTTCGACTCATCATAAGATATTTATTAATCAGACTTGTTCCTGGAATCCAAGGTGACTCAGAGTAAAGGAGAAAGATGCACAATGGAGGTAGAGATGTCAAGTCTATTATTCTGCTTTTAGGTACCCATTGGACATTTACAGGCAAAAGTGAAGATTCTAAGTCCTTGTTAGAACCTCAAGTCTCCTGTACCAGGTATGTCCCATCTTCTGTAGTCCTTCCCCCAGGGTTCTGTTTCCTGAGAAACCAAAGGAGGAGTTGAGGCATATCAAGCTGTAAACATAGTGCAGCCTCTGTCCTTCCCTGTCCCCAGCAGCATCTTACACGAATCCTTGCATTCTCTCCCTCCAAGCCAGTTGGTGGCCTCAGGACCTACATAGCCACTGCCATTCCTTGGAGTAGACATACGTTCAGAAGCCTCTTTGCCATCTCTGATCTGGAAGTTTAGTCCAGGAAGGCTTCATGGAAGAGGAGGTATAACCTGGGCTTCAAGAATAGGTGCAGGTCCCAAAGAGATGGCTAGGTCCATTCAGGAAACCTGAGAGTCAAGTATCATTCTTCTCTTTTTCTCTCCCTTAATGTGAGATACAACTATAAGGAGATACAGTTTCAGGGTATAACAACTAAATTATTTGTTATTTGGATTTCCATGTTCCAACTTGCAGTAGTATCTTTAGAATGAAAGAAAATTGAATGGTAAATGCAGCCTGGCCCCATCCATGTCCACCCCCAGCATCTAGATGTCAACCGCAGGCACACCTGTGCATGTCAAAGGCTCTCACCTCTGTGCGAATGGGTCAGCCAGTGAATAAGGACACTACCTCACATGAGCAATGCTCTTACAAATGATGGGTGAAGACCCCACCTTCTTTGCCCCTTCATGGGACATCTTTAAGGTACATGATATGCAGTCTATTGAGGGCCTGGGGGTTGAAGCCTAGGTTACCAAAGAAGTTTAGCTGTTAATCCTCTCAATTCTATCAGCATTGCTCCTTTCTTTCTTCCACTGCCTCATAGTGCCTCTGGTCACCTTCCAAATACAGTTCCTGCTGCCAGTGTTGACCTCAGGGTTCTTCAATTTGGGGAGCTCACACTAACCATGGTGCCTTAGACCATGGGTGACAATGATCTTCTCATACTTTTTCTCCACTAGCAAAGGTGAATGGAGCCTTACGGACAGAAGCAGGTCTTTTCAATCATGGGAGACTGGTGGCACTCTCATCTGTGGGCAAAGCAGACTCTGAGGCAGGGAAGAGCTTGAATTTATTTCCCAGATCCATTCACTCCCAAATGGCAAAGGGCAACAGGCTGGTCCTCTGCTCTGAGACCGAGAAGGGGCTGCCTAGTCTCTTCCCCAAAAACATTCCTGAGAGAGAAAAAGGCCAAGTCCTGCCCTGGAGCCCCAGAAGAAGCCAGCTCACTAGCTGATCTCTCCTCAACTGCTGTGACCAGAAAATTAGTGCTCAGTTGGAGCTGCTCTTACTCAAATTCTCAGCTCCTTGTCCAAATCTAAATAGTGCAGCACTCACAGGAAGAACATACTGGGAGAGCTCTCCTCTGAACCTCTGCCCCTGCTGGCTGCCTTCGCTATGGGGTAGAGCAAGCAGAGATGTGCTCAGGCCATCATGGGGGAATGTAGGGAAACCTCAAGAGAGGCTTTAATTAAAATGGACCCAAGTGACAGGCAGCAGTGAGGGGCTTAGAACTGGTTCTGATTTTTTTTTTTAAGATTTCTTATGAATAGGTTCAAAAACCATCCTGTAGTTGTGGGGAATAAATGACCTCAAGCACCCAGCTGAGATACCTAAGACAGGGTTAATCATTTTATAGTTTCTTCCTGAGACTATCCTAGAAGGTGGGAGGGTTGATTGCACTACAATTTATTGGACAGAAATGCTACATTTATTTATGGGCAGAAAAAAACACTCCACTTTATTTTCAGCTTAATTAACCTTTACTGAAATGCCACAGTCCCTCAGGAACGGGGCTCCCTGAGGTGTCTTTGATGGGAGGCATAGAGCTCTAAGCAGCTGAGTCCCTGGTTACCAATCACTATTAAGGCAGACTTAGGTGGATTTGCTCATGTGGATTCCTGAAGACTGAGATCAGAGCCTAGGTCAGAGGCCCTGTGTGGTGTAGGTTAAGAACAACTTTCTCTATTCTCACCAAGGAAGTTTATATCCTGATCAGGTGCCTGCCCTTGCTTTCCATTCTCCCATCAGGAAAGGGCTTGAGAGAGAGAAAAAAAAATGCATAGCAGGCTACAAGGGCATCTTTTGACTTCATTGAGGGAACAAACCTGTTCTTTTCCATATGAGCCCCAAAAGGCATGAGGGTACAATCTCACTCACTCTCAGTCTTTCATTCACTCACTCACTCTCAATCTTTCACTCACTCTTTCATAATAAAATATCCATGAAATTATATAAGGAAAACTACAGATTTTAATGAAAGAAATAAAAGAAAAACTAATAAAACCAAGAGATACTTTATATTCATGGATGGGAAGACTCAATATTGGTGAGATGTCAGTTCTTCCCAAAATATCTTTTAGATTAAATGCAATCTGAATTATTTTGTGGATATTAAAAAATTGATTCTAAACCTTATGTGGAGAGTCAAAAGACCTGGAATGGCCAACACAATATTGAGAGGGCAGAACAGCCTGGGAAAAGTGCAACTTCAGAACTTACTACGAGGCTACAATAATTAAGACAGTGATACTGGTGAAAAAAGAAAAAGGTAAATAGGACAGAACAGAATACCCAGAAATAGGCCCACATAAATACACTTAATTGATCTTTGATAAGGAACAAAGGCAACATAATGGAGAAAGATGATCTTTTCAACAAATACAGCTGGAACAATTGGACAACCATCTAGGATTTGCACCAATTTAGAAAGTTTGATCCCATTTCCAACACCTGACTCTGCCCATCTTCCCAAGTGAACTCCTACATAAAGTCTGTCTCAACAATGCCACAATTACTCTTTGAACCATGGTTTTTCTTTCCTCTTGCTATCCTTCCCTTCCATCTCTTCTACAGGAAACACTAGTTGAGCACCTGGTATGGCCAAGCACTGTGTTGGGTATATAGAAACATGAGCTGAGACATGGATGAGTCTTGCCCTCATGGAGTTTGGATCCCAATCTGGAAAAAAAGTAATGTCTAGTCAGACACTGAATATATATATATCACATAGAGAAGTAGAATTGCAAACTGATAATTTGGTGAAGGAAAAGAGCCATATGAGATAGCAAAATCTGACCTAATCTGAGGATCAGAAACAATTTCCTGATTTTCTTAGGGTCTAGAGGATGTGTCTGAGTTACACACTTGAAGGGAAGGCAAAAACTTTGAAGATAGATGGCCTCCCATATTTCTTTGGTTCATTCACCCATGTATTTATTCAATCATACATCAACATTAAACATACTCCAGGAACACTGGAAGACCTGAGGCAGGCTGGTATATCTGGAGTGTGGGCTAATGTGGAGCAAACTGATACACAGGGTTATTGGAGATGGAGACAGATCTTGCTGGACCTTGCAGAGCAAGTTAAGTGTCAGCATCTTGACATGAAGTGCAGTAGAAAGACATTGCATTATTTTAAGAAGGAACTTTGCAACTTTGTGTGCTTTGAAACAGTGTTGTCATGGGTTGGGTTCTCAAAAAACAGGATGCAGAATGTATGTGGGATGTTTATTAAGATTCTTAGTTTTGGGAACTTGAAATCAACATATGAAGGAAGACAGATTGATGGCAGGATTGGTCAGAGAAAGGAGCTGAACTGTGGTACATTCTCAGAGACTGTCTTAGCAGACTCTGTGGTGAGCTCTGGACTTGGAACAGTCCTTCAAAATTGTCCCAAGTCAGGATGAAATTTCTGAACTCTGTCTGCCAGGCATGGGATGGGGCTGTTCCTGCAAGAGACCTGTCTCTGGGCAGGTGGCTCTTTAGCAGAGGTGCAGAAGCATTTACAGCAGCCTTGGCAATAAGTCTTCTACTTTTAATGGAAAATTAGTACAGTGCATCCAGCTTCCACTGCAGACACTGACATCATACATCCAATCCTGTTTGTCTCCTTCCTGACCATTTGTTTATCTGTGGCCACTAAATTCTCATGCAACATTTAATTATTGGCTGCTCTTCTCCCACCCACATTTAAACTTATTTCTCATTAAGGGTATGGGCCAAATCTTAGGCTGAAATGTGGGAACACATACCACGGAATCCACCATTGGCCACTTGATAACTGCTTTGTGACTGATTCTTCAGAGTTTGGATGGAAGAATTCTGAGAACTGTTTGCAAATCCCAGGATAACACAGAGCCACAGACTAAGGAAGAAGCTGCTTGCAATGGTTTATTGGATGATGGGTAAGCAATGTACTTTTTAGCAGTTTTCCACTAAGTGAGTTTTTATAGTACACTTTCCCTATAAGCTGCAGAAATAAACAGTTGCAGTATCCCTGAGCTGAGCGTACCAGGCCTTGCATTTTATTTTCTAGAATCTCTCCCCTTGTTCTCACCCTTTAATTCCAGAAAAAAAAAAACTATCAGAAGAATCATAAATGCAATGCCAAAAGAAAAGAAACCTTATGAAAACCATCATCAGATACAAAGGCATATTGGAACCCAAAAGCACAGAACATTGTTCTATTGGCAAATTAATTTAGGATAACACTTTCCAGGAAATCACCTCTCTTATAGGAGCTGGTGGGGACCACCAATATTCCCCCAACACATATTTGTCTCAGTGTTCATTAATTAGGGATTTATAATTCTTTTGACATAGCACATTTCCATTTTGTCAAAATTGTAGGCACTTATTCTTATTTCTCTCAGCCTGAGAGGTTTTCTTCCCCTTTGAACCTGTTCTGGGCCCAGAGTGTAACCAACCATTAAATTATCAAATAAAAGGAAGATCAGAGCCAGGTGTGCAGAAGCCTGAAGCAGGAGGATTCCAAGTTAAGGGAGAGTCTGGGCAACTTAGTAAGACCTCGTCTCAAAAGAAAAATGACTGGGGATGTATCTCAGTGACAAAACACCCTTGGATTCAATCCCCTGTGCACGCCATACACACACACACACACACACACACACACACACACACACACACAAAGCAAGATCGGAAGAGGTTCTGGGAGGGAATTTTGTTTATCCCCATGTAACCAGTGTTTGGTAGGATTATTTTAGGCTGTATAACTTGGAGGGATGGGCAATATGACAGCACTGGGGATGGGAAATTGCAGAAGACGTAGGTAGTTCCCACCCATATGCCTACAGCCTCCACTCTTGCCACCCTAAAAATGGTTTCCTACTGCAAGAATCAGGCTTTCCATCTGCTGACTTTCTCTGACTGTGAGTAAGCTAACCCATCTGTGTGATGGGCTAGTCAAAGAGGACTGGAAGTCAATGCCCCCCTGAAATTCATTATTCAATTGTATGTGGGCACCATGGTTAAATACATAGGTTGCTGACCCTTGGTGGGACATCTCTGGAGCTCGTTTCAAACAACTTAAACCCAAGTCCCCAGAGGGAGTAAATTCCAGTTGCCCACAATGAAAATTGACTAGACCTCCATCATTATATCAATTCCCCTTTCTTGCAGATACATCTTGGAATCATATCCCAAGTAAACCAAGAACTTCTCTGGGAGAGCTCAGCCTAAGACAGAGGCCAGCACAGAGACGAGGCCAGCACAGTGTCTCTGTATCTTTACATGGTCTGAAAATGTCAACTTCACACTTTCTGTGCAGAAAACCTTCCATGTCCCACCTAACTCCCATCCACAGATGCTTGCTTTGCTGACTACTATTCAACTACCCAAACTATTAACCCTCTTCCTTCAGGAAAGCATAACCCTAATCTTAACTCTGTTTGTACTATATCATTTACTAAGTTGTAAAACTCACAGAAGGTATATAGTCAGATGCCTGCTCCTCCTCTTTAAAAATGCACCTGTGGGCTACTGAATCCTTGTGAGTGCATTCTAAAACACAATAAAATGCAGTAGGATACATTATTCCATCACCAAGAAACAGCTTAATTACTTACTAAACAACATGGTTCCAAGCATTATAATTTACTTAAATTGAAAAGAATAAACAGCAGACTTCAAATAGTCAGAATTTGTAAGAGTACATAAGCAAGAAGCTCACACTTGGAGGCTTAAAAGGGAAAAATGGTCTCCATGAGAAATTCAGCACTGTAGCTCCAGACTAAGAATCCCAGAGCACTCCTAGATGTTTGGTAATTCCTTTAAATGAAAGCTTTGTCTAACACAGACTGGTGGGACTGGAGTTCTGTCACCCTTGCCAACCTAGACACTCTGCAAACATTAGGACTTCCTTGGGCTATGAGTTAAATGCATATCCTAATAGGGTTTGAAAATTACACCTAGGTGGGAGGTTAAAGGTGCTAGGATCATTTATCCTTGTGAAAAGAAGGCTGATCCAGTAGCGTATTCCAATAGGAAAAGTTCCATGTCCAGATGGTAAACAACTGTTCCTCTCCCTGAGAAAAGGTTGTCATGGGGATTAGGTGTAAATGAAGACTGTTCAGATGGGAAACTCTTCTGGCACTGGAACAAAAACCCAAGGGAGTCTGTAATCTTTCCTAGAGATGTAAGTTGATGAATAAGAGTTGTTTGGCTTTGAGACTGTGATTAATAGATTATTCTCTGAGACAGATCACAGCATTTCATGGAAGATTGTTGTACTGTCTTGAGGATTACTTATTAAGTATTGTAGGGTATATGCGTTGTTAAATTCAGGAAATTTGCACTATGGTGAATGTGGTTGAAGCTGTAACTAAGGAATTCAATTCTTTTTTCTCTTTTTTTGTTTCTGAATTGCAACTTCTTTCTATCTTTAGCAATCCCCTCATGTTACTGATGCTTGTGTTTTTAAACATCTGTAAGAGTCCTTCTTCTGTTCTTGAGACTTCTTAGACATGCAGACATTAAGACCTCAACAAAGTAAGGCATCCTGTGATATCTCTGTGTCTCTGAGTGCTCTCAGCTGATTGGGGGGGGGGGTGGTACTAAGAATTGAACCCTGGAATGCTCTGCCACTGAACTACATTTGAACACTTTTTATTTTGAGACAGAGTATTGCTAAGCTTCCCAGGCTGCTCTTGAACTTGTGATCATTCTGCCTCCATCTCCCAAGTAGATAGGATTATAGTCACACACCACCATTGGTTAAAACTTTTTTGTGTGTGTGCTAACACTTGAGGTTCCCCATGCTATGCAAATACCATACCCCTGTGCTACATCCTCTGACAGATACTGCTTAATAACTCTTATTTTATAATAGAGAGTGGGGAGAAAATTCACCAAAATTTTACTAAGAGCACATTTATAATTTGTGAATTGTATCCACTTTTGAATATAGCACTGTGGCAAAATAACAGCCACTTGAAATGTATAGCTCTAGATATTCTTCCCAATCTCTGAGCTCAATAACAAAAAGTGTAAAACAAGTTTATCTTGCCTGCCATATTGCATTCTGAGACTTAATTGAGATAATAAGCAAAATTCACTCCATCTAGTATTGTTGAGCTCATTTTAATCTTTTATAAAATGACTTAAAAGGGAATCTTGAATTTATAAAAATGTGTTGATTGTTGTAGAATACATCAGACAAAAAGGGACAGGAGAGTTTGAGAACAATGTCCTACTCACCTCTCTTGACTCTGCCAGAAGAGTCTCTGCTAGATTTGACTGAAACTAGGTATGTGCCATCTTTTTCATTTTGCTGTTAAGGTTTTCAACAGCTATAGAAGAAACTCTCCTACTCTAGTACAGAATTTTCAACAAAATGGAAAGAAAATCATGGAAAGCTGGAGAAAATTATTGTTTTCTGTTGCTCAAAAACAAAAGTATAAATTTATTTTAGAACAGAAAAGGACAGAAAACAAAAAGAAAATTTTAGCAAGGAAGAAGAAAGAAAAAGAAGGAGGAGAAACAGGGAAAATGATCCAGCAGGACAGATGAGCTCATCAGTGGTGCTATGGTTAAGATGTAACTTTCTGCAATTTCACAGGATCAAAATGTAACTTTATAGTTTCTCTCTTGAAACCACATTCTCTATTAAACCATTCAGTCACTGTCTCAATGAGAAATTGCCCATAATTCTGATTGCAAGAGATATTCCTAGAAGGGACATCTGTACTAAGCTTTCTTACCAACTCTTGGAATTGTGAAATACTCTAGCTACAGAATGAGAACTGAAAATTCAACTCTCTGGGCTACAATTCATATTTTCCAAGCTTCAGATTTTTTGCACAGATCTGCTTATAAGACCAGCACAAGCAGACCAATAATGTCTTTATGCAGTCTACTGCAAGGCAAAAATAACAAAAAAAAAAAAAAAAGAGCTAAATTAGTACTTTGCAAATGATGCTTGTATCATATTAGCCTTGGGCTCCTTGTGTTCTAGTGTTTATTAACATAGCTAAACAAGAAATGCTTTTTGTCTTGAAGGCAGCACAGTGATAATATTCATTATGGTGAAGGGCCCACAGCAATCGTGGTGCAACAGAACTAAGTTATCTTTTTCCACATGCTGAGTCCCAGTACCTAATTTTCAGCAAATACTATTTCTAGTTTATAGCATATGAACCTTAGACTACTCTTAACATTGAATTCTAGAGATATTGGCAATTCCTAAATATTCCAACATCGATCTATCCCTTGGCTTTCCTAACAAATAGTGATTCATTCCATGACTACCATTCTAGGATAAATGGTAGATAAATGATAATGATGCTATTATAAATATCAAGATTAATACTGAAATAACTCAAAATCTTACTTGACATGATTCGAGTCTTTATTGGTAGGAAACTCAAGGACTGCATTCTAAGAAGCAGCAAGGTTTTGTTTACACCAAAGACTTTTCCTACCCTCAGCCAGCAAGCAAGAAGCTGGTTTTCCTTCCCTTATTTGTCCTGCCTCTGTGTGTTTTTCTCTGGAGTTCTGCTCTGCTGGCTTTAGAAAAACCACATATATATTTGGTCTCTCCTATGGTAAGACTAAACTGCAAATGCAAATCATACACTATAAACTGGGAGATTAATTTCTTTTAAGAAAGCTCAGCTAAAGTATCAAGTCTTCTCATTGGAGTAACCTTTAAAAATCAAATAAGCAATTTATAAAAGTCAGAGACCACACTCAAAAGGGTCAACATTTCTTTTATTTTCAATATAAACTGAACTGGAACTGACAGAGGGAAACATTCAATGATTTTTTTTTTTTTTATCCAGAAGGATACAATGTCTTCTCTTTACATCAACACCATCACCTACTTTTCCAGGCCTTCGTGAAATGATGGAAAATTTCCTTTCCAAAGCAATCTTCAGCACATTATCTGTTTACTAAATTACCAATAGACCAAACAAAGGGCTTTTTGGACAAGAATACAATTCTTGTTTTGAGTTTCCCAGAAATGGAAAATATTGCCTTGTAAATGTGATATAGGGTCTGTTTTGTGCTGCTCATTATGTGAGCAGTAATGTGTTTCTCTTTTAATAGTTTGTGAATGGTGTCATCATGCATTGGTGTGCATAGACATATAGCAATGAGCACTTGCAAATGATGCAGTGAAGAACTGGGAGCCCAGTCTTGCTTTATGAAAGCTGCTAACTTGACTCTGCTTTTTGGGCTTTGTGACTTTCTGTTAGAATTTCAGGTACATAATAAAGTTCAGTGTAAAAGATTGACAAAACAATGTCTAGGAATGAACACCCACCATGCCAAGTCTGATTACTTCTTGTTCTTAGTCAACCATAGTTGGATCTGGGCAACAATAGTGGAACTCTAGCCAGGGATGTTCCCCAAACACATAAGCCCATAAAGAACTGTGTTGTAGATCAAACTGTGTCCCCCTAAAAAAAAATGTTGAATTCTTAACCTCTAGGACCTCAGAAGATAACCTTATTTGGAAATAGGGTTTTTGTAGAAGTAATCAAGTTACAGTGAGGTCAGTAAAGTGGGTCCTAATCCAACACAACTATTGTCCTTATAAAATGGGGAAATTTGAACACAGAGACAGACACACACATGAATGACAATGGGAAGACACATAGGGAAAATGAGGTTATGTGACTGAAACGTTGTATCTTCAAGTCAAGGAATCCCAGCGCCTGCCAGCAAACATCAAAAGCTGGAAGAGGTAAGGAAGGATTGTCCCCTAGAACCATCAGAGAGAATTTGGACAGGCCAACACCTTGAATTTTGACTTCTGGCCTTCAGAAGCATGAGTTTGTACATTTCAGTTGTTTTTAGACATCTAAGTTTTGGTGCTTGTCACAGCAGCCTTAGGAAAATCTAAGCAATCACGCTCATCTTCTAAGTGATCTGTGCTACTAAATCCACAATAGCAGTGAGTACCCAGAGCAACATCAAAGGGATAAAGAAGCCTCAGAGAAGAAAGACTCAGTGTGTCTCTTTGGGGAAGGGCACAGCCTAAGCTTCCTGGCACAGTTCACAGCCATAGACCAAGTGAGCAGGAGATCTCCAGCCTACTTAACACCAGCGAGAGCATCCATCCCTTTCTCAGAAACCTCTTGGTTGAATCATGCATTCCAAAATTTTGTGCTCTGGGAATTAGCACTCTTAGTCTTGCTTAATGTATTATTTATTGCATTTTGGGATGATTTTCTTAAGTGTCATAAGACTCATGTTACACACACACACACACACTTACACATAGGAAGTGTGTTGGGGTAGACATATATGGGAACCAGAAGACGTTTTCTCCAGCACCAGGCTATCTCTTATGGTAACCTGTGTTACCATAGGGAATGTACTTAATATCTCTGGACTGGTTCCTACTTTGTAAGTGGGAGAGATACTTTCTCTAGTTTGTGATTTAAATGGAATTATGCATATTAAACTAGCATTGAACTTTTTTTTTTTTAAGGAAGCAGACTTGTATGAGAGAATGAGCAACACTAATTTGTAGTAAAGAGATCTTGGTTCATGTTCTTTGCACAGTGTATGACTTTGGCAGAAATACCTCATCTTGCTAACAAATGTAATCTTTAATATTGGAGGATTAATGAGGTATGTGTAAGAGCAGTTTGGAAACTACAGTGTAAGTAAACAAAAGATGAGATTGTCTGTATATAGTTAGTATGTTAGTATAAGTTTTGATACTCTTAATTTCACTAACATTTAGTATTCACCAACATTTTTAATTCAAAGTAAAAAGACATACTTTGCTAGTAGAGATGGCAGCATATCTGGAAGAATTTTGGAGACTAGTTAGAATATATTTTGTAGCCCTTATGTAGTTATTTTTGCTGTACCATTTGTAAGCTTGTGCAATTTAAGGAATTTCAGATAAATTTTGTTTTTGGTATTAAACTCCCATTAGGTCAAACTTAATGAGCATTTAGCAGTCTGTGCTGTTTCCAGCATTTTTCATTTCCTTTAGTATTTATGTGGTGCCTATCAAATAAAGTATACTTGACATCTGGGCTTGTATAAGAGAACCTCATTTATTAGCATCCAATGTTTTTGAAGAAAAGCACACATACACATTAATAATGGCAGAATATCTTGGTCTCCTGTTCTACCCTTCTATCATAATGCTTGGTTCGGAGACTATCAGATCTAATACCACAGACTCTGTGTAGTCACCAACATCTGCATTTATCTTGGGAGGTATGGAAGACACAATAGGGTCTTGGCTGGTGTTGTGTTGGATTCATCAAATATTCCAATTAAAATTTCCTAACTTTGCCCTGGGAAGGTAGGATCTAAGTGCTGTGTTACAGAAATGTAGGGAATTCAGATACGGGTCAACAAACAACCATTGTCCTGTTTTTCACTCACTCCTTGTTAAACATCTAAGAAGACATTAAAAATTATTGATATATATCTTTCTAATAACATGGCATTAAAATGAAGCAAAAACTGATAGAACTGCAAAGAGAAATAGACAAGTCTAATATCATAAGTGAGGACTTCAACATTCCTAAATAAGTAATAGCAAGTCCAGAATGCAGAAAACAGATGTACATAGCTGGCATCCCTGTAGCAGGCAGACGAAAGGAAGAACACAATGATTTGGAAAGGATTACTTTATGGTTTAACTCTTCAGCAATGTTTAAATTTAAAGAAAGTGAGAAGGAATGGATCTCAACAGAATAAAGACTGCATACGACAAGCCAAGAGCCAACATTCTACTCCATGAAACGCTGCAAGGTTTTGCTCTAAGATCAGAAACAAAACAAAAATGTCCACTCTCATCATTCTAGTTAACATAATATTGAAAATCCTAGCCAGCAAAATTATAGAAGAAAAAGACTTCCAATCAGACAAGAAGCAATAAAATTGTCTCTATTTGCAGATGGCATGATTTTATATGTAGAACAGTCTAAAGACTCCACTAAAAATACTGTTAGAACTAACAAACAAATACAGTAGAGTTTTAAGATATAAAATCTACATACAAAATTAGTGTTTTTATATAATAATAATAAACTCTCCAAAGAAGAAATAAAGACAGTGATCCTATTTATGGTAGCATAAAAATCTTAAGAATGAATTTAACGAAAGAAGTGAAAGATCAACACACTGAAAACTATAAAATATTGCTGAAGGAAATTGAAGAAATCAGAAAAAAACAGAAATTTGTTCTGTGTCCATGGATAAGAAAAATTAAATTGATACATTGTCCTTCTTGCTGAAAGTTATATATGGATTAAATGTAGTAATCCATATGAAAATTCTAATAAAAATTTTCACAGAAATAGCAAAAATAATCCTAAAATTCTTGTGTAACCACAAAGACCTCAAATGGCCAAAGTAATTCTAAGCAAGAATAAAGCCAGAGGCATCACACATCTTGATTTTACATTGTATTACAAAGCTATAGTAAGCAAAATATTATGGTACTAGCATAAAAACAGACTAATAGACCAAAGGAATGGGATAGAAAGCCCTAAAATAGACCAATACATGTATAGCCAATTAGTTTTTCACAAAGGCACCAAGAAGTCCCAACAGGAAAACACAATCTCTTCAATAAATGGTGTTAAGGCAACTAGATATCCACATGCATAAGAATGAAATTCAACCTTTATCTTACATGAAAAGCAACTAAATGGATTAAGGTCTTAAGTATTAAGACTTGAAATCATAAAAACTCCTAGCAAAAACAGAAAAAAGGCTGATATATTGGTTTTGGCAATGACTTCTTAGATTTTATTTCAAAAGTACGGGGAAAAAACAAGTAACACTATTCCAAACTTTTTGCACATAAATGGAAACCATCATAATAATGAAAAGGCAGTCTACAGAATGTAAAAAAAAAAGTGTTTGCAAACCATGCATCCAACAAGAGATTAATATTCAAAATATATAAGAAATACATAGAACTCAATAGCATAAGAACAAAAAAACCCAATTAAAAATATGCAAAGGATCTGAATAGGCATTTTTGATAAAGAATACAAATGGTCAGTGGGTATATGAAAAGATGCTCAACATCACTGAATCATCAAGGAAATGCAGACCATCATCTTGCCTTTGTTAGAATGACCATTAGCAAAAACTCAAAAGATAGTAAATGTTGGCAAGGATGTGGAGAAAAGGGAACACTTGCACACTGTTGGTGGGAATATTAATTGATACAGTCATAGTGAAAGAGAAAACAGTATGGAGTTTCCTCAAAAAAAATCACAAATAGAACTTCTATTTGATTCAACAATCCCACATCTGGTCTTATATCTAAAGGAAATGAAATCAGTATGTCAAAGAGATATCTGCACCCCCATGTTTGTGGCAGTACTATTCACAATGATCAAGATATGAAAATAAGTCAATGATCTATTGATAGATAAATTGATAAAGAAGATGTGGTGTATAAACACACACACAATGGAATATAATTTGACTTAAAAAAAAAGAAAACTCTGTCACATGTAGCAATATGGATGAACCTGGAAGACATTGTGCTAAGTAAAATAAGCAAGGAAAGAATGACAAACAATGCATTGTCTCCCTTGCAAGTGGAATCTAAAAGAAAAGTGAACCTCTTGTAACAGAGTACAATGGTGCTTACCATGGATGAAGGGTGGGAGTTGTTGGTCAAAGGGTACACCATTTTAGTTATAGGATGAATAAGTACTGGTGGACTAATGAACAGCTTGGTGACAAAAATTAATGAGACTCGATTGTATTCTTGAAATTTGCTGAGAAAGTTCTCAGGACACACATGCACATACACACACACAGGTTAACTATGTGAAATAATATATATGTCAGTCAACTCAATTGTAGTAATCATTTCATAATGCATACATATATCAAATCATTGCATCTTAAATCAACCAATTTTTATTTGACAATCATATCTTGATAAAATGGGTGTGGGAGGAGGGAGAAGGTGAAAATAGAAAGAAAAGATCACAATTCTTTCAAAGGCCAAGGACCAGACCTGAGCTATTGGTCTTCAGATTCTTGAAGTGGAATGATATTACCTTTGTGGCTTCAGTTTGCTTAACAACCTTAACAAGGCTTAATTTTTGTGTGGATTTTCATAGCACTTAAGTGTATCCTCAGTGTCTGCCATCATGGGAGTATCCAGGGGGGATAATTGTTTATAATTTGTATTGATGAGGACATTCCCTTCACTCTGAAATACTCATTAAATGAAATTATTGCTGTGAGCAGCAAAGATTATTAAAAACTCATAACATTTTACCTAATACATGACAACGGGTATCACAGAGTAAAGAACAGAAAGGTTCAATTAAATGTAAGTTAGACAAAGACTTGGGGATTTATGGAAGCCATAAACAAGATAATTTTCATGTTTGGAAAATTATTTAGTTGAAATTTTACTTGGCCTTGGCTGATCTATAGCATATAAAAACAGATCCTGAAATTACAGAAAATTACTTGGTTCAAGTATTTAAGTATTTTGCCTTTCCATAGAATAGTTCTCCAACCTTGTCCTCCCATCAGTGCTCACTTGTCCTGAGTCCCCATCCCGGAGGGAGCTGGCAACGTTCTGCTATTCACACAGTGAATACAGACATCATTGTCCCCCGGATTTCTCCAGGTACCTGAGTCATCCTCAGGAACCAGAGCATATACAGTGTTGAAGCAAGGAACAGTCCTTACTACAACAGACCCTTAATTATTCTACCCCCCAAAAGCAAAGTACACTTTGGAGAAGACATATTGGTCAGAATGATCTCAGTTACGGGTATTTGAGATGACTATAGAAGAATTTTGAAAAGGAAGGTTGGATAATCTTGGGCAATGCCCTCAAAGTTGGGAGTGTGTAGTTGCTACTTTCAGACATCAAAACTAAATATGATTGTTCCTTGGTACTCATGGAGAATTGGTCACAGGGTCCTCCCAAAACACCAAATCTGTGGGTGCTCAAGCTCCTTATATCAGATGCTATAGTATTTGCATAAAACTTGTGCATATCCTCTCGTGTTCTTTAAACCTTCTCTAGATTACTTATTATACCTGTACAATGTAAATGCTATGTAAATAGTTGGTGTACTGTATTTTTAGTACAAATAACAATATATTTTTCTTTTAACAAATATTTTTAGTCTGGCCAGGCATAGACACACATGTCTATAATCCCAGCTACTTGGGAGGCTAATGCAGGAATATCTCAAGTCTGAGCCCGCCTCAGGAACTTAATGAGACCCTGTCTCAAAACAGAAAAAATAAAAAGGGATGAGATGTAACTCAGTGGTAGAACATCCTGGTTTCAACTTCCAGTACCAATTTTTTTTTCCAAATTTTTTTAGGAATTCATGAATGTGGATCCTATGGGCATTTCAAAGATTGTTTTACAAAAACATTACATTTTTGTGACATTCTGGGGAAAATAAAGAACCTGGTATTAGAGATGCCTGTGAGGAGTTTGAGATATCATTTTATGTTCCACTTAAGCTAACAGCCATATGGCCCAACAACTGAATTCTTGGGTGTGTGTTCCAGAGGAATAAAAATGTATTCACAGAGAAACTTGTATACAAATATTTTATTCATGATATCCCTAAACTCAAAATTACCAGTGTCCTACAAGGGGCAAATGGATAACAAAATGTGATACATCTACCCTGTGGAGTACTACACAGCAATAAAAAGAAACAAAGAATTGACAAACCTTAAGCAAATGATGCAGAGTGAAAATACACTATCTTGAAAAAGTATATACTATGTGATTATTCCACTTATATCCACTTCTGGGATCCAACTGTAGAGATGGAGAATAGATTAGTCATTACCAGTAAAAATGAGAGCCCAAGAGTTAGGGTGGAAGTAAAGATGGAGCTCATGGAGTTGAGAGACTTGCTTGTGATGATGATTACAAGCAGCTACACATGTGATAGAATTGTGTAGTGTTACAAACACACATAACACAACCCAAACCCATGCAGCTTGTATACGCACCTAACACACACCACAGAACAAGCGTACACATATAGCCACACACTCACAAATGACAACATACATGTAACACAACATACACACATTACATACACACAACGAACAGACATATAACACATGGAAAGCACACAAATGAATGCTTGTAAAACTGGTAAATTCTGAATAAGCCCTTTGGACTGTACCCAATGTCATTTTCCTGGGTTAGATTTCATGCTATAGTTGCTTGAGTTGTTACTGGTGGGGAAGCTGGGGAAGGGTGTGCAGGACCACCCTATACAGTTTTTTGCACATACTTATGAATCTAGATTTGTTGCAAAATTTTAAAAAATTAAAAATCATATTGTGAAATTTGAGAAGGGAGGAAAAGCAGTAACTTCCATATAGTAGACAAAGATGTTTTACATAAATATGAGACTTCAAACACTTATCTGTAATATAACTAATGAATAAAACATGACAAGCATATGTTTGACTGTTTATTCACATTCACAAAGTTGAAGGGGGCTTTCAGTAGACCTGCATCTACTACACACTTATGGATTTCTTGCAAATCTTGCTGTCACTATACTGTGACTTTTTATCCCTTCTATTTCTTATCTGGTTGGTTGGTTATCATACTGGTGAGAGAGAGAGAGAGAGAGAGAGAGAGAGAATTTGGATGAGTAGGACCCAAGATCCCACACTCCCCAATTCCTTAATTGTTTACTCATTCAACACATATTTCATAGTGTTCCTTCTATGAATTGCCAGCATCCTGGACCCCAAGACATGGTGGAGAATAATACCAATGAAACAAATGAAACTTGCTCCCACAGAGTTTCTACTTTAGCAGAGATAAATATTAAACCAATCATTACATTTCCATGATGGGAAAGGTGGGTTGTTCAGAAGAGTTACTTGGGAAAGTGGAACTTGAGGCTCAGCTCTTACAGATATGCAGAATTAGTGGGTCCAAGATGTTTGGTTAGGACAGCATGGGTGTTCCAGGTAAAAGATGCAAAGTCCCTATGGCAGACTGGTGAGTCTGGTCGAAGGGGACAGATTTAGGAGTCACTGGGGAGGCAAAATTAATCAACTGATGGCATGTGGAGGTTGGAGGAGAAAGAGATGTCAAGGAGAAGTCTCAGGTTAGAACTGCAGAGCTGATCCAAGTACCTCTGAGTTCCACTGTTCTCCACCCCATTCCCTATGTCCCATAATCAATGTGCAAAGTACAGAAGACCCCACAAAAATAGACCACACAGAGTGAACTCTGGCCAGTGCACACAGTGCAAGGAAGATCCCAGGAAGCTGAAGGGTTAGTGCTTCTAGCAGGGCACAAAAAAACCCTCCCTCATTTCCCATGCTCCAGAAATAGAAGGGATAAAAAGTCACAGTGTAGAGACAGCCAGATTTGGAAGAGATCCATAAGTGTGTAGTGGATGCAGATCTACTGAAAGCCTCTTAGCATCTGACCCTTGTTTGAATGTTGTACAAATCTGAAATGTGTCGATGGCTTGACCCTTGAGGGTTATGGTTGTTGTAGATTACTGCATATGTAGGCAGCATTTCAAAACCACAGGACTGTGCATAGATCACTACTTTCATGCCCTGCTCTTAGCATTTATTTGTAGGCTAGTAGGACAGGTTTTATGGGAGAGCAGGACTGGGTCAGCTGTCCTGAGGGACCTGTGGTGGCAATTCACTGGCTGAGACCAGCCTGGATGCCTTTGGTTCATATGCTATGCCTACCAAGCTCATACTCATACCATTTGGAATTTCTGAGAGAGGTTAAATTAGGCTTTTTCATTCTCAAGGAATAACACCTTGAGCTACCTTAGGTCAAAGGGGAAATTTGTGTCTCAGACTCTAAGAACATGTCTGATAAAAGAGCAAAACTCTGCACACAGCAACCAAGATGACCTTTCTTTGGGCATCTCATTTATTCTCTTTTATCTTAGTGATCCTGCTGGGTATAAAATATGACCCTATTGCTTCATTCAAGAGACTCTCCAAGATTAACAGGGTATCTGAGCCCAACCCTGGATTCCTAGAACCAGAACCTGACCTGCCCAGCTCAGTGGGTCCTAAGAACCAGGAGTATGAAGATTCTCATGAAATAAAAATATAAAACTGTTAAGCTTTGCCCGTGGATTTTAGTGATTGTTATGGACCAGGGCCAAGCTGTGCAAACATACCAACAGGCACCTACAGCATTACCCCCACCTTTGGAATGAAGGGTCGAACTGAATGATTAATAGGAGCAGGGTAGGAAACTCCAAGTGAGGACCACACTTTCATATTAGACACCATCTGGTTTGTTTTATTGTACACCTTGGGCACATTATCTATGGTACAAGACTAGAAGTCCTTGTGGTGAGAAACAACATTGTCTGTTGTTCTGACAAATGCTAATATTCTACTGGGGCTCAAAAATAAGTAACAATGACATCACCACCATGACTTTTTCATTACTGACGCTGGTGTGGAAGCTATATTCTTTGTGTTTTACGTAATCCCTGAATAATCAAAACAAGGTACAACCTAGTTGAAAAGCCATTTGTTTTGCTGCTGGGGAATATGCTGCAATATGGAGAAATGAGGCATAGTCAGAGTGACTCATGTGAGCGCTCTTTACAAGCAGAGAACAGACTGCCTTCTCCATCCTTCCTTCTGTTTTCAGTACCTGTAAATTAGAGTCTATGCACTGAACAGAGGTTATGGCCACCTGCATCCCTTCAGTCAAAGTGACCCTAGTTCACCAGAGATGTAACAGGGAGCTATTAGGAGTCTAAACGAAGTCTGAGTTACCAACACCTTAAAGGTATGACAACAGAATACTGTGAGGCTGAGAATCAGACAGTCAAATGTTTTCTCTCACATGCAGAAGGTGAAGACAAAAAAGGAATTAAAAAAGAGGGATCTCATGAAAAAGAGGGAAGATTAGTGGAGTAGAAATGGGGGATCAAGGGAGAGGAAGAGAAAAGGGAAAGGGGAAGAACTAGGGAATGAAGTTGACCAAATTATACTGAGAGCATGTACAGATATACCACAATGCATTCCAATTTTATATATAACTATAATGCATCAAATAAAAAAATAAATAAATAGAAGGAAGATCAATAGAGTTGAGGAAGGGATCAGGGAAGAAGGATAGGAAAGACAATAGTGTGGAGGATTGAAATGGAGAAAACTATGCAACATTCATTTATGAATATGTCATAATTAGCTCCACTATTATGTATATCTATAATGCAATAAAAAGTTACAAAGGAAGAACATGGCAAAGCTGGTAATGAAGCTTAAAGCTGAAGGGAAGAGGGGGAAGTCATACCAGAATGTGGACCATGATCTCTACCTGTCCATACAGACCTCCTTTGTTCCAGTGACAGTTCCTCTAGGTCAGCATAAAACTAACGTCTGGAAGCAGCAGGAACCACTGAATCATTTAATATAAGATGTCCTAACATAGGTATATTTCTTGCAGTGATGTGAGGAGAGAATTCAACAAAATGCAAACCAGAGGCAGAATGTTGATGTTCTGTATATATATTCAACTTAAACCTCTTAACAAACAAAATACCAGGTAAGGCTTACTTCTTTATAGGACCAGAGGGGCTTCTGGTGAGATCCATGAGAGCAGGGGAGCCAGGCTGAATCCTGAGATGAACAGGAAGGGGCCAAGCTGTGGTGTAAACTGCTGAGAAGTTATATTCCTGAGGCTTATTAGGGAGGAGCCATGTTTCCTGAAACAGCTGCCCCCCAAGATGACCCAGAGGAAAAGGATATGATCAATATCCTCTTTGACAAGGATGGGACCCTCCCCTCCACTCACACCCATTTTTCTATCTCAGTGAGAAAGAGTGATATTCCAGCCTCTGCTGACAATCCAAGCTGAAGTATCAGCAAAGGTAAATGAAGACTAGTTTGTTAGTTTTTATATTACCTTTACAGAGAAATGTGGATTTATAAACTAGGAGTTCAAAATTATATCTTAAAGTAAATGTACTCTGGTTTGATGTTCTCCATGGATAAATCAGAAATCTCCCTCAATTCTTCTTCATACCTAAGATAAATATACTATAGAAAAAGCATAGCAGAAAGGTAAAGAGGTTGGGGACAGATTCAGATTACCACTGAAGTCCATTATTTCTTTGAATTCACATGGATAATTCAGGATTGATAGTACTCCAGTGTTTTGTTCCTTTCTTCAACAGCTGTTGGTCATTGACAAGTAGCAAATGAACAGTATTTGCTAAAATCATTTGTCCTTCCTAAAAGATTTAAACCCTGTTCTTTTGAGGGATAACCCATCTATTTAAAGAGTACTAATGAACCAGGAATTAGTTTTGGGCACATGATTATTTTTCAAATATCCATTTATCCATGTTCCCATAAGGCCTCACTCTGATATTTGCTACACATCCTCTAATGAGGGCCAAATCCATAAATTAGGCCAGCACCAGAGCCCTGGAGAGCTAGTGATCCTACTGGACACTGGCCTGTAGACAAATGTTTGTCACAGTGTAGACTTGCACCAATTACAGCAACATGGGTTGGCCTCACCAATTTCCTTTAGGTCAATTATATTCTGATTTTCACTTTGCTATAGGAACTTATAACCTTGAGTTGGAAACAACTCCATCTATGACTATAAATATTCTAACCCCTGGGATTTCTAAGGAAATACACATTCATGCAGAAGGCCCCCAAACTGAATTGCCCCCAAGGAATGTGGAACCACAGCCCTGCCTTCAAACATTGTAATAATAATAACCCTTCCTGGAATCTGAGATGTCAGACTACAGCAATATCTATTCTTGAAAAGCCAAAGACCTAGAGAGACACTACTGCCAGGACAGACCCTCTCGACTCCATGGCTCCAAGTTCTTTTTCCACGATTCAGCTTCCTGACGCCTGCATGAAGCCCAGACACAAAAATGGATATTGTTCCCTTCTAATTAGACAAAATTCCGGACATGAATAGACCTTGGAAAATGAGATTCTGCTTGTTTTTGTCCAGTCCTGACACAAGGATCCTTCCTTTAATACTAAGGTGAGGAAAAAACAAGTCATATGTTCTTTACCTTGGAATATTGCAAAATAGTAAGACTTTAAATAGGGCATTGTTGAGCTTATACTACGGAAAAAAATGATCATGTTTCCCAAATACTGATACACACCCTTACTCCCCCACCAAACATGCACATTATTTGCGTTCCCCAAATTGGGATGCATCTTACAGAATTTGCATTTAAATTCACGACCCTTCCTCTGGAAGCAAACAGACAAAAAATTCTCTATCTGCCCTATTACAGTGTCTGAATTGGGAAAATGTACCATGTGTTTTTCACTGTGAAAATAATTTAAACACATAAATGTGTTCAGCAACTTAAAGGTCATTCTAATGGGTTCTGTCATAGGCATTCATTTCTTCCTAAACAAGGGAATGTTTCTGTCCTTGTTCAGTCTGTCTTTCCCTTATTTTTGTTTCTGTTTACTACTTCCAAGAAGCCTATATATTTCTTAGCTTACCTTGATATTTATTATATGGTTTTCTCACTGTTTCAAGGTCCTTGTTATAATTTGCAAAAAAAAGTCCTTATTCTTTGGAGGAGGATTTGCTTTCTCCTAATGCTTTGCAAAATACCAATTGCCTGTGGATATATCTAGAATTGATTTCTTGGACCTGAAGACCCTAGACTTTTAAAATGATTTTACCATGATTATGAGTGAAGCATTATGATATCTTTTGACATAAAGAGGCACAAACTGGATGGACTATGGGCAGGAATAAGCATGCATATTATTTCTTATGTTAATCCATCTACTACTTCTTTGCTTTTCTCCTGCCCCAACCACCCCTGGGATGTACAGCTGCTCTGGAGATGTTGTTATGTACTCATTTTTCTTTAAGTGGATTAGTCACTTGACAACATACCCATTTTTTTGTATTTATATAGAATTACTTGTTTGCCACTGTTCTGGACATCACCAAGACCATCAGGATGATACTTGACATAAGGTTTTGTTCTGTTTTTGTTTGTTTGTTTTGATCAGGTATAAGGGCTCTGATCTCATGGGTCATTTATTTATTCCCAAAGAGCATGTTACATGTATGAGAGTACTCAGGTGTGAAAGTTGTCAGTACCAAAATGGAACCATGCCCATCAGACTCCAGAAAAATGGAGCCAAAAGAACATGAAGGGATAACAAGAACTATCACAAATGACTCTGCAAGTTCTGACTACAACTTTGCAAATATACTTGCTACACTACAACCTTTCAGTCAAGGTTTTTTTCCTAGGAATTCATCTCCCTAGTAACAGTCAGTCCTGCCAACAGCACCTGCAGACTCTTGCAATAAATTTCTGTGACCAAAATTTGTTCCAAAACAGCTTATGTGGAGTTCTCCTTCGTACATGTAAATGCTTCCCCTTTGACAACCTCCTTGGAGATGCCCATGATCCATCACAGCATGCATATCCCAGATTTATAAATCTTAATTCATTCCCAAATAAACTCATTATTCTTTAAAGAATTCTCTTAGGTTCTTAGGTTAATATAGGGCATAATAGAAAAACGAAGGAAGAAGCTGTGATTCTCCTAACACTAATTGGTGCCTTGTCCTTTGCTAAACCAGGTACTCATCCCTAGCTGCTGGGTGTGTTGGTAGTTAACAGCTTACAGCTGCCTGTTTTTCCAGAGAACTGCCTTTGGCCTGTGACTACCCTTCATCCTGAAATACCTAGTAGGTTACATAGTCAGTGAGTGTATAAGACAGAAACAAAGGTCTGGTTCCCTGTCCTGGAGGTGGTTCAACCCTGCAATATTGTCATGCTCCTTGTGGGAGCGGGCTGAGACTAGACCCCAGTCAACACCACATCTCCACCTGGATCTTTCCCCTGCCCTGCCTCATTTCTTTCCTGACACTTCTCCAAAGAATACTCCTTCGACAACTTAGGGAATAATTCTTACATCAGGCCCTGAATTTAGGGAAGTAGCTTTTGAAAAATGCTTTATCACCTTAACAGTGATAAGAAAGACATGCAAGACAACTGTGATGGTTAATTGTGGGTGTCAACTTGACTGGATTGAGAGATGCCTAAAGAATTGGTAAAGCACTCTTCTGGATGTGGTCATGAGGGTGTTTCCAGAGAAGATTGGTATGTGGGTTGGTGACCTGAGTAGGAAGACATGCCCTGAATGTAGATGGCACCATTCAGGAGGTTGGGGATGCGGGGGGGTACAAAAAGCACCAGAAGAGGGAAACTCATTTTCTTTCCCTTGCTCTTGCCAGGTCTTCCTTCCCAATCAGGTGTGTTTTCTGCTCTAGCTGCTGCTCTGAGACCTCAGGCCAGAAGTTCTTCAGTCTTTGGACTCAGACTTGCACCAGTGGTTGGGCCTTTGGCCTTGGCCTGGAGACTTGTTCCAAAGCTTCCAACTTCTGAACTGAGCTGCTACTGTATTGTTTGACTCTCTAGTCTGTAGATCACCATTGTGGAACTTCTCAGCTCCCATGATTGTGTGACCCAATCTAATAACTCTCTTATATGAATATATATTTATTGGTTCCATTTCTCTGAAGAATCCTGGCTAGTAAAATTACCCTTTAGGCAAGGATATAAGGAACCAAAAGCATGGTCATGTTCTAAGCATTGTTATGGAAAAGAAACAAAAATACAAATGGCATATTTGCCTCATAGGGAAAGCATTCCTGAAAATAAAACCAACATAGGTAAAAAAACAGGGATGAGAGAGTAGGGTACCTAAGACATCCCATGGACTATTAAAAGCATTATAATATGGTGGCAACAAATTTAAACCAAAGATCATATCAGAGTTTGCTAAGGGGCTATAACAGTCTATGAACACCCAATGTGTCTGCTGGGTATGTACCTGGAAATCTGTCTACCTAGGTCAAAACATTTTATTTTCCATTGTCTTAGGCCTCTATGTGTCAAATTGAGGGAACTGAATTTATTTTTGCAGTACTATAGATAGAACCTAGTGTCTCATGCATGCAAGGTAGAAGGAGTTGAATTTAATATTTGAAATGGTATATAATCCTTTTGAATTGAGTTTTACTTACTATTCTTTCATTATTCTTTTTTAAATTTAGGTTTGTGTTCTGATTTAATTTTATTATAAATTGATACATTCTGTAGCCAATTATCTTAATCAGTAGAATAATCCTTCTAGTCTGACACTGTAAGACATTACTCCTGTTCTCACAAGAAGGAAAGCTGAACAAACTAAAAATCAACTCCCTTCTTAGATTCATCTGAGCATGGATGTCACAGGACTGCTGCCCCCCAAAATGTAGAGACAAGCAGGCACAAAGAATCAGAGCTTACTAGGTGAAGGAACAACTGCTGGAGCAAAAAAAATTGGATAATATAAGCAGAGAGAAGGAAACTCTAAGAGGGTAGGAAGGCTGAGGCAGGAGGATTGCAAGTTCAAAGCCCAAATCAGCATCTTAGTGAAACCCTAAGCAACTCAGTGAGGAGACACCCTGTTTCTAAATAAAATACAAAAAAGGCTGGGGATGTGGCTCAGTGATTAAGTGCCCCTGGGTTCAATCCCCAGTACCAAAAAAAAAAAAGAAAGAAAGAATAAGTTTGTTGATATCCATCAAGCACTTTTCTGGGAGTTTGATTCATATCGTTTCAAAACCATAATTCATTTTGGGGAGAAAAGCATCTAAACAATATTGAGTTTTTCTATATATGAACATGAATTATCTCATTTATTTAGATCTTTGATTTCATCGGCATTTTGTGGTTTTCTATATATAGGACTTTTACGTATTTTTTACATATGCACAGTGCTTTATTTTGGATGAAATATTTATGAATGAAATATTGGAAATTATAGGGTGAAAAATCTTCCATAAAATTTTCTATAATAAAAGTGAATTACCTGGTCTGGGGTTGTAGCTCAGTAGTAGAGCATCCGCTTCACATGCATGAGGTCCTTGGGTTCAATCTCTAGCACCACAGAACCACAAAGGGTATTTTCTAAAGATTAAATTTTCTGGAGTGTTGGAAAGGTAAATAGGTGAATAGGCGGAGCTTGGGGAATTTTTAAAGCCGTGTACAATACATCATGGTGGATGCATAATATACATTTTGCAAAACTTATAGGATAATACAACACAAAGAATAAACCATAATGTAAGCCAGGTACTTTATTCAATGCTAAAGTATTAGCTCATCAATTTTAACAGCTAAATATCCCACTAATGCAATATGTCAAAAATCATAGAAATTGTGGAGGAGAGAGCCTATACAGAGGGATTCTCTTTACTTTCTGCTCATTTTCTTGTAAACTTAAAATTGTTTTAAAATTAGAGTTTTAATTTTTTGAATTATCCTATCTTTTTAGTAGCTTCATTTGAAAATTGGGTTTTATCCTGAAGTTATTTAGATTTTGGTATAGAACCTCACTACTCACTCCTTTGTTAAGATCACTTCTTGTTTCATAAATTGCAATAACCAATAACAAAACAACAAATCATGAGAGTCAAGTGAGAAAAATTAGAGATCAATTCTTATTTTTCAGATTAACTCCCACCAAACAAATGTAACAGAAAATAAATGCGTATAATTTATTCAGCTGCTTATGTGACTCATAGTTCTAAGTCCACAGACAACCTGACTTACTGTTTAAGTCAATATGCTCCTCAGAATCTGTGCACTGAATTTTAACTGCTGACCTATTTATTTTTGCTTTAAATCTGGTTCAACATATTTTCTTACATAGATGCCTTTCAAAAATCAACACTCTTCTCCCATCACTCCACCCACTCCAACACCCTAGTCATGCACCCTGAGTGGTTACAGCTATCAACAGTGTCAGAAGTGGGAATGTCTAATCACAGGCACAGAAAGTGGTTAGCAGTGGAGTTACAGTAGGCACTCACTGTGACCCTGGTGTTAAACAAGAGAACTCAAAGCGGACACCAATGTTATTTACTTGTGTTCTCAAGTTAAAAACAGAGCAAAGGAAGGACTTTTTACTACTGAAGCAGGGAAGAAGCAGTGTGAATGTCTCTTAAGCTCTTCTCCCACACACACCCCAAAAGTCCCAGAAAGAGTTGAATTGATCAGAATGCTCAATCCATTGAGTGTCATTGTTGATCCATGCAATGCCCTTGTCTTGTTTCTATTGATTGACAGAGTCATTCTTTCATTTATTGTTTTGTTCCTTACCCCTGTAGTCACTAACATTCCCCTTTCCCACGGGCATACATACTAGCATGTTTAATACATGTCCTTGTTTATGTACATATGCTTGAAAAAGAGTATTTTTCCTTTTATAATTTTATAATAGCTTTAGATTTACAGAAAAGCTGTAAAGATAGTAGAGAGTATTCAAACATTCTGCAGACTGTTTCCTCTCTTATTAACACCTTACATTAGAATAGTACATTTCTCACAACTAGTGAATTAATATCAATAACCATTGTTCATGAAACTCCATATTCCTTCAAATATCATTGGTTTCCACTTAAAGTTCTTTTCTTCTGTCCCAGAATTTCATCTAGGCACCATGTTATTTTTAAGTCATCCTCTTTCCTTTGCATCCTCTGTTTGGTGGCAGTTTCTCTGAATATCCTTGTTTGGCAGGAATTGATCTTTCAACAATCTACTCATAAAAATTCTTGTTTCACTCTATAAACTTTGGACCAATTGTCTTAGAGGTCTGAATCTCCCAAGGAAAGAATACTTTAACCAGGAGACACAGGGCCCTATCGAATTGGAGGTTGATATGTAGGTCTCTTTTATCTAAACTGGTGGTTCTTACTGAAATGAGGAACTAAGGTCTCAACAGGAATAGAGTCTCTGTTTATTTTCATGATTCCTCAGTAATAAACAATGGAAAGAGAAATGAAAAAGGAATCTCCAGGTATCGGATGTAAATTGTCCTCATATTGATCATGAAAGACAGAGGAGAGTGACACTGACCTTTTCCAGAAAAGTCTAAGCAGAGGTAATTTTCCAAAATCAAGGGCTTGAAAGAACACATTGAAGAAATACTAACTAAGAACCTAATCTCTAATCCAACAGCACCATGAATTATCCCACTGAGTGCTTTGGACTGTTGTGGTCCAGAAGGAATACAGGCATAAAAGTGCTAAAGTAGATATTTCATTTTAGCTTGATTTCAGGTTACCTTCGACTGGTTTGCTAAGGGCTAGTATCTTTATACTTGAGGAATGTCCTTGACTTGAGAGAACAGAGGCACAAATTGTATTCATTTCCCTCTTGGGTTTTGTCAATTTACAAAGAAACCTTGAGTTAAAGGAAAAAGTTAATGAGGATGTGAAATATATAGCGGCATTTGTTTATTTAGATGAGATAATTATCTTCAGCAGTACCAGAAGAACGGATGCAAGGTCCTTTGAATATCTGGTCCTCCAGAGGGAATAGTTTAAAGTTGTCCTTGGATATGTGTCAAGTCTGCTGAACCTCTGTTAATAGAGTGAACACACAAGGTCCCTGCCTGAAGAAATGATTGACCTTGAAATTCTATCCACCTTCAACAAAGATCTCAAGCTACAATTGGCGAATTGTAGGAAACACAAAACTACCTGGGAGTTTTTTAGGTTTTCAGATGAATTTTCCTAAAATACTAAACTTATAAAACCATAAATCAGGACTTCTTTTGGAAATCTTGACCACTTCTAACAAGCAAGAAAAAGGCCACAGAAGCAATGCAGATTATCATCAACTGACCTCAGTCCATCAATTACAAAGGAAGTCATAAGGATGGATATAATATAATATTTTTACGATGAATATATCCACGTAGGTAAACCATACAACTATTTTAAGTGGTTTTCACATGAAAACTTTCAACAAGGAGAAGGGCAGCAAGTTTCAGGGCCCCAGGGACTCTAGGGCTAGATCTCTAAGCAGTCACTCAACGTCTTAGCACAATGTCCAGTAGACTTGTCTTGGCATTTGATGAACCTGCCACAGTTTTCTTTACATTCATGAAAGACTTGTGAGTCTAGAAAGAGATAATGAGTATCAAAAGCAAATATCAGTCAGAACTGATCTGAGCATGAGGCTGTGGCATACATAGGATTTAGAAGTTCTGGGTATTGTTGATCAGTTTCAAGAGCAGGTATTGGAGTACCTCTTGAGTTACAGACTGGCCATAATACACATTCCTACGGTATGTACTCCTCAGCTTGCCAGTGCTGAGTCACATACAACCATCACTGGTGAGTGACTGCGTCAACTGATCTTGTGTTCCATGGTCTTTGGAGATCAAGTTTCATGACAGTAGAGGTCACCACAATTTTGGTGAGACCCACCTTCATGGTAGAGCCTCTTGGAGATTGCAAATAATTTCTTTTGTGGAGACAAAAGATCTTACAGGGGCAAAGGAAATGAGGTGGGGTGACATTGATGTGCTCTCTCTCTCCAATCAATTTTTGCACTTCTAATCCAAGAGTCTCCTCATTCCCTTCCCACTCCCAACATACACATGCACATACACACACTACATACATAATCTACCAATCCATATGTAAATCAGTGACTGGATATAAAAAAAATGATCTTTGACTCTCAAGTTGAAATTCCCACTGGGCTGAGGAAGCAGGAACATAGCCAAACCCATGCCCCAGAGAACATACTAATGTCTCTGTGTCCACAACATTTGAGTCCTCAGAGAGTTTTGAGGCCCCCACCATCTGGCTACTCCCACCTATACCTTGTTGAGTGCTTTTCCTTCCCTTCACATTTTCTCTTGCCTCAGGTCTCTCACAAATGATCCCCCAAAGTGAAGCCTAGAACTTTCTCCTCCCACCTCCAGCCCTATAAACACTCCCTCTCCTCAGCCTCACAACCCAATGATGCAGCTCTGCTTTCCCTTTGGCTTATGCCTTGTTCTCAGCTACCTCCCCCTGCATATTAAAAATCATTTGACCTAAAGCCAATAAGGTGCCCAGACTTACTTCCTTAGACACAGACCTGTCACAATACACCGTATCTTCTGAGCTCAGCTGGTAATTTATAGTGTTACACCCAGGACTTCCAAGGAGAGACATTAGCATCCAAGGATGCTGAATATAAAAAGTGAAATGGTTTCATTCTGTCACTTTGCCAGATGAGAAGCTACACCACCACTTCCCAGTTTTTTTTCCATCTAAGCAAACCTGCCAAAACTTTCTGGGGTCTGGACAGCCCTTTGTAAGTGGCATCCACAAGGTAAATTCGAAAAGAGCCCTGATGATACCAAGCAGCAAAAACCAAGCCATCCCCATTGTGGGGAAGCTGGCTGTGACAGATAGCACACTCTCCAACATCATTCCATCGCATGAGTGGCATGCAATGGAATGTGTAACACAACAGCTCCCTGTTCCTCTGGGAAGACTGAAATCGAGTGTGAAACTAATACCAAGCATAGTGGATAGATCCTAGGAGAAAGCAAATTTCTACCTCCAGAGATTGCCAGTTGTTTCCCCTACCCTCCACCCGAGTCCATGAAACAAAACAAAGCATGGTGAAGAATAGACGTTTCTAAACTCCCAGTTTTAAAATACTTATGCTTCTTTGCAGCAGTAACAGGTCTGAAGCCTCAAAAACTTCAGGGATCACCTTCTTCGTCAGGTGGCCCTGGGTGTTATAAGCCCCTTTAATGCTAAACTCACCCGGCACTGCTTCCTGGTTTGTTCTTATTCTATATTCCGAAGTTGTACAGAATCCACAGACACCCTTTGGTCCAAAATGGCCTTTCCTGTAACTGAATTGTTTATAATTTCCATGAATATTACCTTTTCTGAGAAAAAGATTTTCTCTTTTCCTTGGTCATTATTATAGGAACTGCTTCTTAGATTGGTCCTTTCCTTATTTTTCAACCTGCTCCTCAAATGCTGCTCCTCACCCCATCCCCGACTTTTAGTTACTGCCTGAGCAAGAGACAACCACGTGGGCAATTCTTCCCTGGGTAGGATCATCTCTCCTCCTGAAACACTCTCACTTCAGCAGCTGCAGAGCAGACTGTTAAGCTTAGTGGTCTGCTCAGGTCCAAAGATCTCTCATACCCTTGTTCTTCATCCTCTGCTTATACAGCTGGTTTTAGACTTTAAGAATGCAAATGGATATTTATCTATGTTGGAGATCATCTTTTTGGCTTGAGTTTCTTTTTCTGGTGCAAGGAAATCATTACAAGCTTTGAATCTGTCTTGATTATATTTTCTATTTTTCCCATTACCGAGGAAACTTTTGAAAAAGGGGGCATCATGAAATACTAGATGTGTGAATGCAACCCCAAACAGCCCTAGAGTATAGATATTACTATACAGCTATAGAAACAGAAGCAGAGTAACCACAAAAGTTATTTTTGTACTTCCTTTCCTCATCACTCTAAAGGACATCCTGAATGGGATGGACATAGACTACTATACATCAAAGTAGATGTCAATGACATGGTCTCAGGTCATGAGGGCATGAACTGATCCATAAACATCCCCACCTCTTTGCCCCTTAGTGAGATCACCCATGTTTCTACACTATCTTCCCTAATGGTATTGAGCCCAGGTGTATAAAATCACAACTACTAGTAACACTGCCTTCTCCCCCTGATTCCCCACTCCACTCCCAGTACTCCCTGAGTCCACCTCCAAATACACCACAAGCATCTCCTTGCCCATCTCAGGGATGGTTTCTAAATGAGAAGTAGATTTTAAGTGGGTATAGGGATACAAGTGATACCACTGAATGTCAGGACATTCAAAAAAAAATGGACTTCCAAATTCTAATATCTACAGTTGTATTGTAGGGCTATCACAGAAAATTCTCCCCTTGAATCATTGATTTAATTTAGTGGAAAGTTTGAGTTACAGAATTTATCTCGGGAGATGCAGCCTCACTGTTCTAGGGTATATGGAGCTTCTGGGACTCCATCCATAATACAGCAGCAATAATCCTCCAAGGAAATATTCACAGATGGGTAAGAATAAACAACAAACAATAAATTGTCTATAAATCATGCATCTCCAATGCCTGAAAGATGGTTACTTTCTGATGTCAGTTTTGCCATCTCCTTAAGTTAATCCACATGCTTTCTCACTTAGATAAATCGAATCCAAACTTTCTCCACAATATCAAAAATTTAACTGTGATGTCTGATGTAAGGATGTTTTTCTCTGTTAGTATTTGGACCAGAGGCAGCATTACAGTACTGAGTCTGAGTTAAGTTTGGTGATTTCCATTAGGATTGTACATATCATTCACTGTTAATTAAACCAAGGTCCACAAATGCCCTGAGATCCTTGCTTGAGTTGGGCGGGCTAGTGTGGGGATAGTGAAGCTGACAGGAAGCAGCATTCCTCATGTCACCCCATGGACAGAAGTTGAGCTGGCTGCTTTTTGGCATTGGTGAACATCAGACTTGCATATTTCACAGCTCTCCAGGTCTGTCAGCAGCTCATTAGTAGTTCTCTCCTGAAACATTCCCTCTTCTGAATAGCACAGATTCCTCTCAACATTTTAGTCCCTACTCCTAAGCAGTTAGTTTTTTTTTTTTTTTTTTTTGGATGGTCCTGGCTGAGTGGTGATGGCTTTAACATTGTTCTCATTTCCCAGGCCTCTAGAATTTTGAGTTAAATGTTAATCTGAAAATATCCTGGTGAGGAGCATGATTACTTGACCTTTTAGATTTTGTCCTAACTCCAACTAGGACACACTGGGGAACATGAAGATGAAAAATAACAGAAGAGGAAGAACTGCTTGGTATTTCTTCTTGTTTTTCTATTTTAATTATTGAAAGGTAAGATATAAATGTGGGGGAAATTTTGTAATCACTTCTTTTTTTTTTTTTTTTTTTTGGTGTGTGTGCTGGGGATCAAACTCAGGCCTTATGCTTACAAGGCAAGCACTCTACCGACTGAGCTATCTCCCCAGCCCTCTTTTTTCTTTTTAATCGAAACCAATTGCTCAAGAGATTCAAGGGGAAAGATGTTCACCTCTAAAAGACATGTGTCTCACAAGTTATCAAACTCAGTTTGGATGCATTAGAAGTAGGAAATTTTCTCTACAACAGGAAATAAATTGGTTTAGCTCTTTTTAAAGAAAGGGGTGTGATACACTTCTTTTGTAATTAAATATCATCAAGCCATGATATAAATAATATCATCAAGCCATAATTTAAATAATATCATTATTGTCAATTGTGGAAAAGATGAATAATGCCCCAAATGGCTTCTATTTTTCTTGTCCTGACTTTACCACTCCATTAACCTGTGTTATGGCCCAGAAGACCCCTCTTCCTGGTTGGTAGCAGTAGTGTTGAAATCCCTGCACAGCTTTTTCTATTATGCTGAAGTTCCTCTAAGTGGGAGAAAGAGACCATTAAGCCTCTACCACTCAGCTCTGACTGTTCAGTGTCTGATCTGCAGAAGTCTGCCATTTTTCTACCTTCACGTGTGTTTGCTATATGGTTCAAGAATGTTCAGTTCTGCTCTCGAAAATGAGATTATCCAATGAGGATGAGAGATAGGCTAAGTGCAGAAGCCTGTAGCCTGTGCACCACAGACCACCAGTTGAGTTGAGCTTGTGCACCACTATACATCTGTAGGAAGGTATGGAAGAGCCAAAGAGGCACGAAGTCATTCATGAGATCTGCAAATGGCCACCCACTGGTGACATGATGTGTGCCTCCCTAAAGACAGAGAGGAGTGTGGCTGGTTACTACTGGTCAGACACAATGGCCCCAGCATCCCTCAGATGGAGAAACTGGGTGTCAGGTCCAGGTGCCTCCATCTGCTGAAACTCAACTCTGGTTCTCATCACCACTCCATCAGCAGGGAAGGAAAGCTGCTGTGGCATAGCAAACACAGGATGAAGGAGTGGGGTCCTCCAGGCCCCCTGGACTCTACAGACACATAACTGATCCCATATTTTTCCCATTCCTTCTTACTGTTTTTAAATTCCATTCAGTTTGGGAGCTCTGGAAGATGATTATGGCATCAAGGGAATTTCCCAAGTGACAGAGGTAGTGACAGGTCCCTGGGTTATGGGGCCTGTTGGAGTTCTATACTTCTCATGATTCATATAGTAAATAAAAGGCATAGGGACCTGAGTCAAAATTCAAGTTAGAAATGAAAGATGCTGACCTTCTATTCTCTGTTCCTCCATGATTTCATTCCATACAAATGTTCATGATACAATGTGAAATGAAAAGAAAAATCACAACCTGTACAGATATTATGACTTTATTTTCTAGAATTATTTACATCATAGATAAGTTATATTTATGTGTGCACTTATATGTTTCCTGAGCAAGTGCTATGACATCAGAGTTGAATTTATACAAGTGCATTTTTCTTTTAGAGTATTCATTGCCATAAATAAACATGCATCAAGACATATAAACAATGAAAGATGCTGGGAAAAGTGCATGAAAATGGTTAACAGTGGTTGCTGAGCTTATTGATAAACTTTTGTTTCTTACTAATTTTTCTCTGTATTTTCAAAAATTTCCAAATGCTAGCAAGAATTGTTTTATAATTTAACAAAATTCTGTGTGTCACTTCAAATATACTAGTTACTTCCACACCCCAGATCTTCATAGAAACTCTATAGGCAGGTGAGGAGCCAAGCTCACTCACACAATAGGGAGATCTGATTTTTTAAAATCAAACAACAAACCTCAGCCACTTAGAAGATCCCATTCAACATAATATCCTTCCCAGGATGCATCATTCTTGTCACTCCCTAACCCACAACCCCCAATTTCTGGTTCCTACATATGGAGGTCAGAACTAGATTCATATAACAAGATATACAAAGAGATGTTTTGCATGGGGCTCAGGTCTCCTTCAATATTTAAATAGTATTAAACATATTGAAAAATTAAACCAAGTTATGTCAGCACCAGGCCAGACAACTAGGGTTAGCCATTGTCCAAGCTCACATTTTCCAAAACAGCTCAGTTTTGGGCAGGCCATTTGTGCCAAAGAAGATGTGCTCATTCCTAGGGCTCATTGGTAGGGAGAGAGTGGCCTCAGGGTGTACCATATCCATCTGCTCCACACATTTGCACATAATTTCAATTATTGCTTGTCACAGCACCAAACTTAGTCATTTAAAGCAGGATCAGCATGATATTCTCCAACTCCATCCATTTACGGACAAATGCCATAATTTTATTCTTCTTTATGGCTGAATAATATTCCATTGTGTATATATACCAGTTTCTTTATCCATTCATCTATTGAAGGGCATCTAGGTTGGTTACACAATCTAGATATTGTGAATTGAGCTGATAGAATATCATGCTAAGTGAAATAAGTCAATCCATAAAACCAAAGGCTGAATGATTTCTCTGATAAGTGGATGATGATACATAACGGGGGTGGGGGTGAAGGGAAGGAAAGAATAGAGGAAGGATGGATTGTGTAGAGGGAAATGAGGGATGGGGAGGGAGTGGGGGGAAGGAAAGATAATAGAATGAGACAAACATCATTACCCTATGTACACGTATGATTACACAAACGGCGTGACTCTACTTCATGTACAACCAGAGAAATGAAAATTGTACCCCATTTGTGTACAATGAATCAAAATAAATAAATAAATAAATAAATAAATAAAACAGGATCAGTCATTTTATTCTGTGAATCTGTGAATCTGGAATTGAGAAAGTGCTGGACAGGCAATTCCGACTCAGGGGTTTCTTATCTAGTCGAAGTCATCTGGTGACTGAAGTTGGAAGAAATTGGTGGGTAAGGGAAAGAACAGCTGGGGGCTGGCTGGGCAGTGGTCTCTCACTCTCTCTATGTATCATTTCAGGGCTGCTACATGTCCTCTCTCCACGTGGAATAATTTCGACTCCCTTCCAGCATGTTGGCTGCAGGGCAGTCAGATAGCTCACATGGTATCTCAGGGTTCCACTCTTGATTATCCAACATCAATGTGAAAGTTATCTTTTAATCACGTAGTCTTGGAAATATCAGTACTTTATTCACCTTTGCCATACTCCAATGGCCAAAATAGTCATAAAAGACTTGCCCAGTTTGAATTTCAGGGGAGACATAGACCCCACTTCTCAGTGGATCAAGTGTCTAAGTCACCTTGGAGAAGGGGTATGAGTGGTGGGAGCTATTATTGAGTTTTAGAAACACATTCAGCCACATAGGTGCTGTGCTGCTTTCAGTAACACCTGCCCTTTCTATACTCCTACTAATTCTTTGAGACCTGGATGATTAGATAGTCAGTCTTATGGGCCACCTTTCTTGGGCTTACTCTTTAGGTTTAAGAGCATCTTCCTCTAAACCCTATCTATCCTTTTCTTTGCACTCTTATTATACACTTGCCTCTTATACTAGAAGATTTGGCAAGCTCTCCCCAGAAATCCTGTAAGCCCCCTGAGAGTTGGAGTCTTACAACATTCATATTCTCTTCTCCATGTAATCTATCCAAAATGCTTCTAAAATGAAATTTAAAAGAATTTTTAAAATGCAAAATACTGAGGATACTAATAATGAGAGACAAATTATACTGCATGCATAGCTTAGTCTCATCCATGTGAAAGGGTCAGGAAATCGAGGAGGGGAAGAGACAAAAGCACTCACATTGGTGATTTCTGCAAATGGAAATTAGTGATGCTTTGTAATCTGTCATTTTCCAACTTCTTGGCTTTTCAATAATAAACTAGTTTTCTTATTTATTTAAAAAATAATGAACTTAACAAGTAAAATATTTCATTGTCCAAGCCCAGAATAGACTAAACCAAGACCGGCTGTATCTACAAAGTATTGTTTTTCAAGACTCGATTTCACCTAGATGAGCCACACCATGCCAGACTGGATCTTTCACTCCTCCCCACTCTCCTCCAGATGCCATAGGCATGACAGAGACAGAAAGTGTTCCATTGGAGCTCTGCCTTTGCAAAGCTGCCAAGCCGAGATTTGTGATATTGAAACCATGCTTAGATTCACCCTACTAGTCCACCCACGGTATGCATTTCTGCTCTTATCTGAGTCCCAAAATTTCTAGATGTGCCTTAAAGTAAAAGAGGGAAAATCCGAATTCCCCACATTACTCCCCACTGCAAGCAGTTGAATGCTTCTTCCTAAATGATTCCTGAGTCCTTGCTGATTCCTCCCCCTTGCACTGCCCCACAGTGTTGCAGCCTAATCAGTAATGTCATAGACATTAAAGAGTCCATGTTTTTACGTTGACAGCACATGAACTGTCCCAGGACACCACATTTAAGTTTTTTGGGTTTATCAGCTGTAACTTGATACTGTTGACCCTCTGTATCTGTGGGTTCTGTTTCCATGGATTCAATAAACTGCAACTTGCATCTGTATTGAATACGTTTAGATTTCTTTCCTTGTCATCATTCTCTAAATAATATAGTTCAACAACTATTTAGAAAACACTTACATTGTATTAGGTATTATAATCTAAAGATGATTTAAAGTATATGGGAGGATACATGTAAGTTATATGTAAATACTATACTATTTTATATTAGGACCTTGAGCATCTGTGGTGGTCCTGGAACCAATCAATATCCCACAGATAACTGAGAGAAAACTATGATCACTGCTTAGCATTGGCAAGACTTGAGGAAAATCGATCAGCAGCAGTCACACCTAAGCCACATTTTTCAGAGCATTTGGGGAAAACAGCTGTAACAGAAATAAGAACAGAAACTAATCCTCACCACCTCCCTTCTATGCCTAAACAATTTGCACTGTAGCACCCACAGCTTAGAAAAAGGAGCCTAGAGACATGGCAAGGTCTCCAAACTAATTCATTTCTTGTTCTGTTTTCTTCTTTCCACTGACTAAATTCTGTCTCTGCATCATTTTTCCTCTAGGTAAGGGCCATGCTCTGCTTCCATAGCTACAGTGAGTTTGAAGATTGAACACAGCAGCCTTCAAAAAATGCTCACACAGGAAGCAGGAGTGCTTGCTGGGCCACCTCCCAACAGACCTTGTTAGGAAATGAAGTAGGGTAATCGTTTGCCCCTTCCCTGCTGCCACTGTGGGTGACATCTGTTTTTTCTCTGTTGGGAAAAGTCCCTAACTTTAGGAGGCAGTATAATTATCTTAGTTACAGTTTCCCTGGAAGACAACCCTGAGACACAGATTAGAGGATAAGCAGTTTATCTGGGAGGTAATGGCACAAAGTACTGGTAGGAAAGTGGAGAAGAGAGACTGGGAAGGGAAAGTGGCCCAGGACTGGAGTGTCCATTACCAAGTACGGCACCACTGTGGAGACCAGTGCTTGATCCTGTTGGGGAAATCTGGGAGCTAGGTGAACACACACCGTGGAACTCTTCCACCTGAGAGGAGAGAGGACTCAGGTGCTTATCCACCACCTTCAGCAGGCATTGGTTTGAGGGCACTCTCCAGAAAGGATCTACTCTTCAGCACGGTTGCTTGTCATACTTGGGCACAGAAAACTGTGGTGGCCAGTGGAAGCAGTCAGCAAAGAAGCATAGGTGCTGGTATTGGAAAGGTAGACCTCTGCCTCTAGGTCTCAGCTTCCTTTTCTGTGGAGGAACAATGAACAGATTGAGTTCACTGGCTACCAAGTAGATAAGAGTAATGATACCAGCCACACAGCCAGTGTCAGCCTATGGAGCAAGTGGCTTGTCAGCTACATGCTTACCTATTAAACAACTAGAGCCAGAAGGCCATGTCTTTTTCAAAATAGAAGTGATTATACTTGTCTAACACTTCTTTTCAGTAGCTCCTTTGATGCATATTTGAAGTAATAAAAACTGCATTCATTTAATGTCTAAAATCTGATGAGTTTGGGGACATCAGACACCAATGAAACAATCACCAACAGAAGGCATTTCTTATTTTTGATGGGCTTGTTTTCTTCCTCCCTTCTTTAAAAGAATTTTTTCAATTTTTTGTTGAAGGCACGGCAATTTTGTTTGCGCTCTCTGAAGGTGCTAACGTCTGCCAAGCTGTAATTGCCTTAGCTGTTGACCTCATTGCAATATAAAAATGTTTTTTTCACATTTCTTCTTTTCCTGATCTTTAATCAAATGAATTAGAAATAGATTGCTAAGATTTCTCACCCATTTCCACAGCAAAGCAAGGAAGACAGTTTGCCTTTTATAAATTAAAGAAAATAAACTAAAAGAAAAGTGAGGCAGAGGGTCGAAAACCCAGATTTGGACACAAAACTGCATTTCTTCCCTATGAAGCAAAATTTCAAATATTGGAAATGCAGGGTTGATATTGAAGACACAGATCAGAATTTTAGTGGGACAATTTGAAATTCCCTCAAGTAAAATAACCCAAAATCCTTAGCTGTTTTCTTCTTTGGTATTGTACTTATTTCATCTTTTAATTATTATCTAAAATAGCTTAGATTGCTTGAAAGTAAATGAAAAACTTCAGTACTTGTTTTTTCTTTTGTGGATTTCAGAAGCAATATGACTGGAAGGACTCTTTGCTATAAGCTGTGAATGTTATTGATTAAAACTTGAGGAATATTTTCCTGTTCAAAATCTGGAAATATTGACATTTAGATAAAAGGAATTTTCACAAGGATGAAAAGGGCATTCTGTTCATAGAATTCTAAATCATGAACTTGGCTTCATTCTCTATTTCTTCAACTCACCATGTATGTTAATCTCCTTTCTATCTTAAATGTGAACATACGTAGTTCTGGTTAACTGATTTTCCTGATAAATTACAGAGAGTAAAGGAAACCATATTAAAAAGCCTTTATAATAAAAACCCAGATGAAGAAAATTTAATTCCTCCTTGAGGATCCAAAAATGTTCCTAATTAAGGCCAGCAACCAGGCAAATGGGTTACAAAAACATTTGGTATTTAAATGAATGACTCAGTTCCTGGATATTATTTCTGGCTGATGGATCACTGAAAACCATATAGATAGCACCTTGTCTTGATTTGAGTCCCCTCAAAGATTATACATTGTTTATGCATATATTATCTTGAACTATGTATCTTTTTTAAGGTCCAAAACATTTCCTTCTTATTTTTCATAACAGCTATCAGTAAAGGGTTTTATGCATATTTGCAGCAAAGCATAATATCATCATGATTTAGTGTGGCAATAGAAGCAAAGAGAACCTTAGTAAACTGTAACACAGAAGTCTAATTCATTCCTGTGTCTTTCATGGTGACTAGGAGAGTCATTTCATGACATTATTTTCAAAATCATGGTATCAATGACTTGTCTAAATCAGTAAGACCTCATAAATCAGATCTTCTCAATTACTAATTCCTCTGTTAAAACTCATTTCCATATTCTCTTCATATCCTTAGTCCAAGTTCCAAAGTAAAAATATCTTTGCATATGTTTCTCATCTGCTCAAAAAGTGGTAGAGATTCTGCCTCTATCACGGAAAGTTCTGTGGCTTGGAGAATATCAGTTCAATGTCCAACTGCCTGAGGGCTATTGTGGGGATCGGATGTCATGATACCTGAAATAGATTTAAAACAAGTTTAACTTATATAGGCTTCCCCCTATGTAGACCCTGGGACAGGGATGTGGGAATAAGTGTATGTCGGAGCTGATTCCAGAAAACATTAGTGGAGGATTAGGGGCATGGGCAAGTGCAAGAGGGAAGGGAATCAATACAGGATGTGCTTGTGAGCAGGCTACATCTGTGGACAACTGAGGCTTAGCTCTGGTGGGAATCTCTGAGAAACTAGGTAGGATATGCTTCATATTTGACCCATCTGATGTTTGAGAGAATTTTATTCTTACTTTCCAATTCCTATCCATCAGTGTTTGAAAGCTGTTTACCAGGGCACTAACTCCCCAGCACATGTAGCTTGATTGACACTTGTTCTTAAATGTCTGGGCACATCTATGAGCTGAGCATACCTGAGCAAGTCTTCAGAGCCTCAAGTGCCTGTGGGGAATGCAGTGGGTGTGCATGGAAAGGCTTATATCTGGGGCCTCTGTTGTCAGTTTGGATGAGCATTGAAATCATCTACATACTCTTGAACATAGCCTGCAGAAGGCATAGACCGGTAAGTCTGGGGGAAGGATGAAAAGATTGTTCTTGTCACAAGTTCCAGGTAATAATAATGCTGTTAGTCCAGGGACCAATTTTGAGAACCACTCACTGACCTGGTAGATGAAAGTGTGACTTCAATGGTGTCTGCTACAGAGAGTTTGCTAATAATATCTTGAAAGCCAATGATCAATTATTGAAGATGATGGATGAAACTCAGGAGGAGAGATATACTAGAACAAGGAAGAGGTAAGTAAATGGATGCAGTGTTTCTTTGCTCTCTGCTCCTAATGAATATGATTTCTTAACCAAGCAGATGATCTATAAGTTTCTATTCCTGGATATCATCTTCACTCTTAATGAAGAATATCATTCAGTTTTGAAAGTCATGGTGGATGTGATGGACAGAGTGGGTCTCAATCTTTTCCTATAGCTTCATGTATAAGGAGCAACTGTCCTGATTGTGACATACTCCTATGAGTGTGTCCAAATTTTGACAAAATCTATCAAATTTTGCAAACTGAAAGAGCAATTTAATAGTTTGTAATCTCCATTTTATTTATGGTAAGAGTTTTTAAAAAATCTCTGTGAAAGTTCCTTAGCAGGAAAATAATTGGTCAGCGTTTATTCTGGTGATTCCATCCCTCTCATCCATGCAAGCAAACCTAAAGCCCAAACTTGAGACATCAATCAGATTCTGTGGCTCCTTTAGGGATTCTGTTAACAGGACTCCATGGAACAACTGGATAAATGGCCTGTGTGCCAGGACCACAGCTCTGAACTGTGAAATGACCTTGACTCATGCTGTGTGAGTCTGTGTAGTCTGCTGCAGTCTTGGATGCTGCAACCTCATCATCCCTGTGTCTGTGTTTCATGCAGCTCTGCCATTGATGGGAGCTCCTGGCCAGGTATGGAGATCTCTGCCAGGGGTCCAGGCAAAATGCTTTTTTTGGAGTGCCTTAGCTCTTTCAGTATATAAAGCAGGCTAGGAAGTTCTACTGCATTTTGGAAATCTCTCTTCTCTATAACCTAGTGTCTCTTGGTGATGGCCTTTAGGAATGAGGAAGGACAAGAAGGTTGTTCTTCCATCTGTTACTGGTAGCTATTTTTACTGGAATCATGACAGTCCAGCTCCTTCCTGTATGAGTGATGTAAGGCTCTGTTTCTGGTCTCTATATCCCTTAAACATATTCTTAGCACTTATCAACATGGTGGTTGGGCAGACAGCAATGTTGTTATAGCATCGTCTAAAATTAGCTTGAATTTTAATCAAGGAAATAACTTCCAAGTTTTGGCACTTTTGTGTTAGTTGTAATATTTTTGGCACATTTCCCATCTGATTGTGATGCACAGGTGTGTAAGGAGATCCATGCCCAGAACTGCTGGCCTAAATCTGTGCCAGGAGCAAGTTTTGCATTGAGAATTCTTCAGGTCTATATTCAGTAATACAGATTTCAAATTGCTATTAGTAACCCAAGATCATGGCATGTTAAAGACACACAAAAGCTTAAAAATTTTTGTTCCCATTTCTTCATGAAAACAATGAGCAAACAAAAGGTTAGGGACCTTCCCAAGAGCACACAGCTAATTAATTAGCAGGAGCTGCAGTTGCAATCTTCCCTGCCTTTCACATGAGTTCATCTCTCCAGTCTCAAAATCTCAGACTCATTTTTGACTTTTGACTCCCTTTCCTCCCTAAATACAATCATTCCATGTCCTGCATCATAGCTGTCTGTTTTGACTATTACAATTTCCTAATCCCTCTGCTGTCATTGTCTTTCAGACATCCATCCACTCCTGTATTTTTACAACTGCCACCTACCTAGTTTCTGCTTCAAACTTTCTGCATTCTGCCTCCAGACTAAACTTCCCCCAAGCATGATTATTTATTCCTCTCTTATAAATGGAGTCTGTCCTTTTAGAGGTAGACAGTTGAAAGGCAACTCTCATAAATCCTCTGTAGGTCTTCCCCTTCACCCCCTAACACATACAGACTCTGTTATCCCCATTCCCATACTTGTTATGGCCTCCTATAACCTTCTCTGTGGCTCTATCAGAAGTTGTCTCTGGTTCTGGAAGGTGTTTCACCTGCATGTAGATCAGGCAGGAAGCACCAGGGGATTCATGCTGCCATGAGCTTTGCTCAACTGGTGACTCATGGGAGTTGGGAAAATAAATCCACTTTCCTAACCCTCTGCAGAAGTATGTAATACTTCTCTCTAAGGTCTCTGGTGGGAACGAACCCCAGCTTCCCACAGGAATAACCACTCTGTTCACATACCCCATGTCTCCCCTTTTCTTCCCTTTCATATTCTCCACCCTCTATCTGGTATTTCCTGGGATCTCCTGGGATCACCTTCCAAATAAACTGCACCTGAATCCATGTCTCAGAATTTACTTCTGTTGAAATCTAATCTGAGAAAAAGGGGAAATAGAAAGGACACATAGTTCAGGCCTTGAGGACCTTCAGGGAAATTGTCCCAGAGTATTAGAACCAAGATAAACTTGAGAACTGAGGAGAAATCACTCTCCTAAAGCAAAGGAAGTGGTTGAAGAGTAGTACAGGAACCAAGTTAAAGATGGCAGGTCTGAGAGGGGCATTAAGCATGGCTCGTATGAGAGAAAATGAAAGAATTTCCAAGAAGGCAGTTTCCTAGAAAGTTCCTACAACACAAGGAGGGAAACACAGGGAAGTGACTGAAGAAAACTGATGTGGAGTGGTGAGCAGTGATTATCACCTAAGATTCATAGAAGCTGGGTTCTTCATAGTAAAGGCAATTCTGGTTGTAAAAGGAAAGGAAAATGATTATATTGATGTGTCTACAGATTGGATCACGGATTACAGTGGGGCCAGACTTCAGGCTGTGAGATGCATTAAAAAGTTGTTATTAGCTCTTTAGGTAAGAAATGTTGAAAGTATCCTTGGGAATAAAAGAAGAAGATGGAGCTGAAGGATATGTGGAAAGAAAAAGCAAAAGAATTTGTCAATATGAGAAAAAGAAAACCCAGGATTACCCTAAAATTGAGAGTCAAAAAACTAGGTGGACAATGTTTCTACTCACTGAACAAGTAAATGTAGCAGAGGAAAAGGTTGCGGGGAGGGAGATGATGGGTCCATTTGGAAACTTGTATTTGAGCTATATATTAGGATGACATCCATGTAGAAGTATTGGGTTACATATAGGATGGACTGAATTTGTAAATAGTCTTTATGTAGATGCTTAATGAAGACAGAAAAGAGGATGGAATATTTCCAGGACACATAGCTTCATTGGGGCAGAGAGTGAGAAGATAAAATTGCTGGGAGAAGCATGAGAACAACATTTAATGGGAGGACGAAAAAAGCACGACAAGTGAGAATGGATAGAAGGATGTGAGGGAAAACAGGAAATGGAAATGCCACTAAGGGCAACAGAAAAGAATTTAATATGAGTGGTGTCTAATGCCACCAAAAGGAAGTTGAGCTAAAGACTGATAACTCTGTTGGATTTTAAGGTGAAGAGGTCTTTCATGACAGGGGAAGAAGTTTCCATTGAGTGATAGGGATTCAAGGTGGTTGCCAAGTGACTGAGGAGTGAGTGTCAAGTGAGTGAGGCAGGGGCAGACACCTCTTTTTAGAAGTTTGACTGTGAGACAACTGGAAAGGTGATGGACTAACAAAGAGGAATGTTGGCTATTAGAAGTTCAGTAGTTAACTGTGTGTGATGGCAAAGAACATAAGAGGAACATGAATTTGTGCTGTAGTAAAAGGTATGAAGTATGGTACTTTTAATTTCTAGGGACACAAGAAAAAGATGAGTCTAATTTTTTAACTCTGTCCAGAAGAGAAGCATTGGCTCACCTCTAACTCATAGGCATAGAGATGGTCATGTTGCTGGAGAGTGAGCTGGGTGAAAGGAAGAACCCTGATCTAAGAAACTGCCATCTCATGAATAAGAATACAGAGGAATATGCAGAGCAGTATCTATTCAAAATTATCACTGGTGCCAGACATCAGGCTGAGTTTTGGGGTGACATAGCAGAGAATGGGAAAAGAAATCTCTATGGAGATTGATGATGGACAGCTGTGGGGAACTGAAAAAGGTCACAGGGAAGAAGTGAACATATTCCAAATGAAAGGAGTAATCCTGTGTTGCATAGACCCAAGGAGATTCATCTGTTAAGAATTTTTGGATAAAACCCCAAAATGTTCACTGCCCTTTATTCTCTCTTGGCCTCATCTGTATAGTCCTCCATGTTTTTCCCTACACTAGTTTCAGTTTTTAATCCTCCAATACTGATGCCATCTCTGACTTCTGCCCAAGAGAGACACCATGTATTTGAGTCACAAGGCCTGCAGAGATGTCCATGTTCTCACTTACCAGCATGCTTGCATTTGGTCATTCTCTTACTGCACCTTCCTATCAGCAACTTCTAGAAACCCTCATTATCTATAAACTTACAGAGACCAATTTCCTGAATTTATGTCTTTGTCTTTTTCCTGGTTGATTTTTTGGGACTGTGCTCAACTGTTTCTTTCTATAAACATCAACACAACAAACAATAGTCAGTATTATTTTAATTAAAATCATCATAGAAGCAGTTGGGCTCACACAGGTAATGCCAGGGGAAGTAGTAATGGCAGGTAGTCAATGTGGAATCCAAGTCCAATAGTTTCTTTTCCATCTATCAAGTCAATGGGAACGATTTTCAAATCAACTCCTGTTCACAAAGAAATCTAAGTTAGTTGACCATAATTGTGTTTGTTGGTCTCCTGTCTCCTATGATTTCCTGACAAAGTCACGCTAACTACCTACATTTGCATGACACTATTTTAATTTTATATTACAATATTTTAAAAGTGCCCAAAATGTGTCCTTTGTCACCAAAGCTGCTCCTATACTTCTAAGTTTAGGAAAATCTCAGGAATGCATGATGCACATCTATTTTTATTATCTAAGAAACCATCATCTTGAATGGCAAGAATGAAGAATAATTGGCTTAGTAAAATTTATTTATTCAAAATTTCTATTGGTGCCTGACATTGTGCTCAGTCTTGGGATACAGGGGGGATATATATGGATCCAGTCTTTCTCTGTCCTCAAGGAAACTCACTCACTAGCAGGAGAGAGAGATTTACTTAAAAATTCACAGTACAGTACAATCTGTGCTATAATATAGGTTAGCATAAACTTTTTGGTGGAAAGTTACTAAAATGCTATCCACTTATTAACAATTGAGCCCATAATTTTATTTATTTATTTATTTATTTTTATTTTTTTAAGATAATTCTTTTTTTTTTAATTGTAAACAAATGGGATACATGTTGTTTCTCTGTTTGTACGTGGCCTAAAGGCATACCATTTGTGTAATCATAAATTTACATAGGGTAATGTTGTTTGATTCATTCTGTTATTTTTTCCCTTCCCCCCCACCCCTCCCACCCCTCTTTTCCCTCTATACAGTCCTTCCTTCCTCCATTCTTGCCCCCCTCCCTAACCCTAACTCTAACCCTAACACTAATCCCTCCCAACCCCCATTATGTGTCATCATCCACTTATTAGCGATATCATTCGTCTTTTGGTTTTTTGAGATTGGCTTATCTCACTTAGCATGATATTCTCCAATTTCATCCATTTGACTGCAAATGCCATAATTTTATTATTCTTTATACCCAAGTAATATTCCATTGTATATATATATGCCACAGTTTCTTTATCCATTCATCAATTGAAGGACATCTAGGTTGGTTCCACAATCTGGCAATGGTGAATTGAGCAACTATGAACATTGATGTGGCTGTATCTCTGTAGTATGCTGATTTTAAGTCCTTTGGGTATAGACCAAGGAGTGGGATAGCTGGGTCAAATGGTGGTTCCATTCCAAGTTTTCTAAGGAGTCTCCACACTGCTTTCCAGAGTGGCTGCACTAATTTGCAGCCCCACCACCAATGTATGAGTGTACCTTTCTCCCCACATCCTCGCCAACACCTGTTGTTGCTTGTATTCTTGATAATCACCATTCTAATTGGGGTGAGATGGAATCTTAGGGTGGTTTTGATTTGCATTTCTCTTATTACTAGAGATGTTTCCATATGTTTGTTGATTGCTTGTAGATCTTCTTCTGTGAAGTGTCTATTCATTTCCTTAGCCCATTTGTCAATTGGATTATTTGCATTCTTGGTGTAGAGTTTTTTGAGTTCTTTATAGATTCTGGAGATTAGTGCTCTATCTGAAGTATGATTGGCAAAGATTTTCTCCCACTCTGTAGGCTCTTTCTTCGCATTGCTGATAGTTTCCTTTGCTGAGAGAAAGCTTTTTAGTTTGAATCTATCCCTATTCTTGCTTTTATTTCTTGTGCTATGGGAGTCCTGTTGAGGAAGTCTGGTCCTAAGCCGACATGTTGAAGCTCTGGACCTACTTTTTCTTCTATAAGATGCAAGGTCTCTGGTCTGATTCCGAGGTCCTTAATCCATTTTGAGTTTAGTTTCGTGCATGGTGAGAGATATGGGTTTAGTTTTATTCTGTGGCATATGGATTTCCAATTCTCCCAGCACTATTTGTTGAAGAGGCTATCTTTTCTCCATTGCATAGTTTTGGCCCCTTTGTCTAGTATGAGAAAATTGTGTTTATTTGGGTTTGTGTCCATGTCCTCTATTCTGTACCATTGATCCACCTTTCTATTTTGGTACCAATACCATGCCATTTTTGTTATTATTGCTTTGTAGTAGAGTTGAAGATCTGGTATTGCGATACCCCCTACTTCACTATTTCTGCCAAGGATTGCTTTAGCTATTCTGGATTTTTTATTCTTCCAGATGAATTTCATAATTGCTTGCTCTATTTCTGTAAGGTACATCATTGGGATTTTAATTGGAATTGCATTGAATCTGTATAGCACTTTTGGTAGTATGACCATTTTGACAATATTAATTCTTCCTATCCAAGAACATGGGAGATCTTTCCATCTTCTAAGGTTTTCTTTAACTTCTTTCTTTAGTGTTCTGTAGTTCTCATTGTAGAGGTCTTTCACCTCTTTTGTGAGATTGATTCCCAAGTATTTTATTTTTTTCGATGCTATTGTGAATGGGGTAGTTTTTCTAATTTCTCTTTCTGAAGATTCATCACTTATGTATAAAAATGCCTTAGATTTATGTGCATTGATCTTATATCCTGCTACTTTACTGAATTCACTTATGAGATCTAAAAGTTTTCTGGTGGAATTTCCTGGTTCCTCTAAGTATATAATCATATCATCAGCAAATAGGGATAGTTTGAGTTCTTCTTTTCCAATTCGTATCCCTTTAATTTCTTTGGTCTGTCTAATTGCTCTGGCTAGAGTTTCAAGGACGATATTGAAAAGAAGTGGTGAAAGAGGGCATCCCTGTCTTGTTCCAGTTTTTAGGGGGAATGCTTTCAGTTTTTCACCATTTAGAATGATATTAGCCATGGGCTTAGCATAGATGGCCTTTACAATGTTAAGGAATGTTCCCACTATCCCTATTTTTTCTAGTGTTTTGAGCATTAAGGGGTGATGTATTTTATCAAATGCTTTTTCTGCATCTATTGAAATAATCATGTGACTCTTGACTTTAAGTCTATTGATATGGTGAATTACATTTATTGATTTCCTGATGTTGAACCAACCTTACATCCCTGGGATGAAACCCACTTGATCATGGTGCACTATCTTTTTAATATGTTTTTGTATGCGATTTGCTAAAATTTTGTTGAGAATTTTTGCATTGATGTTCATTAAGGATATTGGTCTGAAATTTTCTTTCCTCGATGTGTCTCTGTCTGGTTTAGGTATCAGGGTAATATTGGCTTCATAGAATGAGTTTGGGAGGGTTCCCTCCTCTTCTATTTCATGGAATACTTGGAGAAGTATTGGAATGAGCTCTTCTTTAAAGGTTTTGTAGAACTCGGATGAGAACCCATCTGGTCCTGGACTTTTCTTTGTTGGTAGGCTTTTGATGACTTCTTCTATTTCATTACTTGAAATTGGTCTATTTAAATTGTGTATGTCCTCCTCGTTCAGTTTAGGCAATTCATATGTCTCTAGAAACCTGTTGATGTCTTCAAAATTTTCTATTTTGTTGGAGTATAGGTTTTCAAAATAGCTTCTAATTATGTTTTGTATTTCAGTCGTGTCTGTTGTGATATTTCCTTGTTCATTCCGAATTTCAGTGATTTGGGTTTTCTCTCGTCATCTCTTTGTTAGTGTGGCTAAAGGTTTATCAATTTTGTTTATTTTTTCAAAGAACCAACTATTTATTTTGTCAATTTTTTGTATTGTTTCTTTTGTTTCAATTTCATTGATTTCAGCTCTGAGTTTAACTATTTCCTGTCTTCTACTACTTTTGGTGTTGGTCTGTTCTTCTTTTTCTAGGGCTTTGAGCTGTAGTGTTAGGTCATTTATTTGTAGAGTTTTACTTCTTTTATTAAATGCGCTTCTTGAAATAAATTTTCCTCTAATACTGCTTTCATAGTGTCCCAGAGATTTTGATATGATGTTTCTTTGTTCTCATTTACCTCTAAGAATTTTTTAATTTCCTTCCTAATATCTTCTGTTATCCATTCACCATATAATAGCATATTGTTTAATCTCCAGGTGTTGGAGTAGTTTCTGTTTTTTACTCTTTCATTTATTTCTAACTTCAATCCATTATGATCCGATAGAATACAAGGTAGTGTCTCTATCTTCTTGTATTTGCTGACATTAGCTTTGTGGCATAATATATGGTCTATTTTAGAGAAGGATCCATGTGCTGCTGAGAAGAAAGTGTATTTGCTCTTGGTTGGATGGTATATTCTATAAATGTCTGTTAAGTCTAAATTATTGATTGTGTTATTGAGATCTATGGTTTCTTTGTTCAATTTTTGTTTGGAAGATCTGTCCAGTGGTGAGAGAGGTGTGTTAAAATCACCTAGTATTATTGTGTTATGGTCTATTTGGTTTCTAAAATTGAGAAGGATTTTTTTGACATACATGGATGAGCCACTGTTTGGGGCATAGATGTTTATGATTGTTATATCTTGCTGATTTATGCTTCCTTAAGCAGTATGAAATGTCCTTCTTTATCCCTTCTGACTAACTTTGGCTTGAAGTCCACATTATCTGAAATGAGGATGGATACTCCAGCTTTTTTGCTGAGTCCATGTGCATGGTATGTTTTTTGCCATCCTTTCACCTTTAGTCTATGGGTATCTCTTTCTATGAGATGAGTCTCTTGCAGGCAACATATTGTTGGATCTTTCTTTTTAATCCAATCTGCCAGTCTATGTCTTTTGATTGATGAATTCAGGCCATTAACATTCAGGGTTATTATTGAGATATGATTTCTATTCCTGGTCATTTGGTTCATTTTTTAAATTTTATTTATTTATTTTTGACACAACTTCGTTCCTCCTTTATTTGACAGTTCATTTAGGATAATTCCTCCCTTTGCTGATTTGCTTCTTTGTTTTTTAGCTCTTCCTCATGGAATATTTTGCTGAGAATGTTCTGCAATGCTGACTTTCTTTTTGTAAATTCTTTTAGCTTTTGTTTATCATGGAATGATTTTATTTCATCGTCAAATTTGAAGGTAAGTTTTGCTGGGTATAAGATTCTTCGTTGGCATCCATTTTCTTTCAGAGCTTGAAAAATGTTGTTCCAGGCTCTTCTAGCTTTTATGGTCTGGATTGAAAAATCTGCTGATATCCGTATTGGTTTCCCCCTGAATGTAATTTGGTTCTTTTCTCTCACAGCCTTTAAAATTCTGTCTTTATTTTGTATGTTAGGTACTTTCATTATAATGTGCCTTGGTGTGGGTCTGTTGTAATTTTGTGTATTTGGAGTCCTATAAGCCTCTTGAACTTGATTTTCCATTTCATTCTTCAGATTTGGGAAATTTTCTGTTATTATTTCATTGAATAGATTGTTCATTCCTTTGGTTTGTTTCTCTAAGCCTTCCTCAATCCCAATAATTCTTAAATTTGGCCTTTTCATGATATCCCATAGTTCTTGGAGATTCTGTTCATGTTTTCTTACCATCTTCTCTGTTCAACTTTGTTTTCAAGGTTAAATATTTTGTCCTCAATATCTGAGGTTCTATCTTCCAGGTA